>NW_024081636.1:360573-498431 GCF_003009895.1 Hyaena hyaena | reverse complement strand
GGATGGGCGTGGAGGAGGGCACTTGTGGGGATGAGCACTGGGTGTTATGTGGAAACTAATTTGACAATAAACTATTTGTAAAAAAAAAAAAGAGAGAGAAGACTGTTCTTTTGACTCACGGAAGGTTAGACAGGGCTGAAGAGGCTGTTTCCTTGCTCCGACAAGATCCGTAGTGCTCAGGGCCAGCATCTTCAGTAGGCACTGATGGCCGGAGTCTGCGACGAGGACCGTGGAAGGCAAGGCAGGTCAGTCTGTAGGGGGGAAGTCGGTTATGCCGCAGGCGGAACAGGTGCTGGCTGGGGTCTGTCGGTGCTCGGAGACCGCTGCAGCCGTCGCGTGCAGCCCCGTGCTGGGTCTGAGGAAAACAGGCCCTGAGTGCTTGTGGGAGGGCCCTGTGCTCAGGGTCGGGAGGGTGGGTTTTGAGTCCCGACTATCATGACCACGTCCTGTGCATGTGGCAAGTTATGTAACCTCCAGGGGACCCTGTGTAGTCGTTGGTAGATTGAGAACTGGAGAGGGCTTTTCAAGTGTTTCTAGCTGTTTCCCCTTTTCTTCAACCCAAAGCTTACGTGGAAGCAGAAGGAGCTGAGCCCTCTGGTTGGAGCAGACATGAAGGTGGCTTCATCTCCACTCCCTACCCCCCCACCCCTAGGGACTTACTCAGAGATCACAGCTTAAAATCCACAGTTTATGGCAATACTTCTTGCATTTTAATGCGCTTTAACATCACCTAGATCCTGTTAAAACAGATTCTGATTCAGAAGTTCCAGGAGTTGGAGGGGCACCTGGGTGGCTCAGTCGGTTGAGCGTCCGGCTTCGGCTCAGCTCATGATCTCACTTCGAGCCCCGCGTTGGGTTCTGTGCTAACAGCTAGCTCAGAGCCTGGATTCTGTAACTCCCTCTCTGACCCTCCCCTGCTCACGGTGTCTTTCTCTCTCTTTCAAAAAATAAAAATACCAAAAAAAAATTTTTTTTAATTAAAAAAAAAAAAAAAAAAAGAAGTTCCAGGAGTTGGAGAGCGGGTGGGGGTGGGGTGCAGAGGGTAGAGGGCCTGCGTGGGCAACTCTGTATCTCAGTCACACCCTAGGCTTACTCACCAGGGTAAGCAGGTACATTTGGTCAATGGACCATACTTGGAAAAGTGAGAGACTCCCTGATAAGCTCTAAAAGCCTATGCGTTCTTTTTCTTTTCTTTTCTTTTTTTTTTTTTAACAAATAGTTTACTGTCTTTTGACCCCTAACACCCTGCACATCAGTACATGGAGGTCTCTTCCAGTGATGATCTCAAAGAAGTAGGGACCTACCAAACAGAAGCTTGCTCTCTGTCTCTCTGTCTATCTCTCTGTATAGAAATTTGTATGGGCACTTTTGAACTTCACAGTGATTAAGCACAGTATTGGTTGAAACTCAAGAAGTGCTAGGTGTCCTGGGAAGTAGAGGGCTGTCCCACATGACAAAGAACTGTCCCGTATCCTGCAAGTCTGCCTGTTATCTAAGCTCTGAAGCTAACAAAATCTTTTTCCCTCTTCCTCCACTTAATATTTTGGAAAATATTCACACCTACAGAAAAGATACAAGAATAAATAGTTCAAGGAGCACCTGGTACCTTTCACCTATAGTCTCCAATTGGCAATATTTTTGGTATATTTGCTTCATTATATTCTCTGTGTGCATATATATAAAATATCTCTCTCCCTTGCTAAATTATGTGAGATTTAATTACAAAAATTATAATACTTTACTCCTAAATATTTCAGCTTATCTTCCCTAATTACAAAGGCAATCCCTTGCATAAGTACAGATATTACAGTTAGGAAATTTATAATTGATACAATTTTACATTAACAATTTACAGTTTATATTTATAAATTCCCCTAATTGTACCAAAAATGTCCCTTAAAAAATCCAGAATACAAAGATCTTGCCTACATGGACTTCTAATGTTCACTGGATGTCCATGGAGGTAAAACTCAGTCAATCATCAATCAATCAATCTCTTTGCACCTGAGCCTAGAATCTAACTTTATGAGTAAATACAAAACAATTTTTCTATAGTTTTAATAAACATTGAATCTGATTCAAATGCAACTACTAGGTAAATTAAGAAAGAATGCAGTTTTGTCTGGGAATTTAGTTGAAATTGTTTGCCACTTTAGAAAATCACATCCCTGTTGGCAATGCTGCCAACATTGGGTTTGGGTTGCCGGACACCACATCTGTGTCTGTATTTGTCACTGGGACCATCACAGGTGTAAGCAGTTGATGATTACTAAGTTATCATGGCTTCTAGTTTATGTCCACTTATTTACGTACTCAAACACATATTATTTTCTTAGAAATATTTTTTAATGTTTATTTATTTTTTGAGGGGGGAGGGCAGAGGAGAGAGAGACACACACAGAATCAGAAGCAGGCTCCAGGCTCTGAGCTGTCAGCACAGAGCCCGACTCAGGGCTCAAACCCACAAACCATGAGATAATGACTTGAGCTGAAGTCAGCCGCTTAACTGACTGAGCCATCCAGGCATCCCTAGAAATTGTTTTTATTTCTCTTTCACTTGTTGTTTTAATGAGGCATTATAGGTAGGTATAGTAACAATAAATTTTATTTCAGGAAAATAAAGGGGGTGTTACAAAGCATTTATTTGCTTTTAAATCAAGGCAGCTACTTTATTTTGGAAAAGAAAAGTGGCATAAGCAATTCCAAGTATCCTCCACTGATATGAGAGCTCCCCCACCTCCTGACAGCACTCCCCACCCAGTTTTGGGAAAAAATATCTTTTCTCTGGCCTGGCCTGTCATCTCCTATGGGATTTTCTTACAAGTTGGGCGTGATATCCAATGGCATCTGCTTATAGTCGAAAAACCATGGTCTGGAGGGAGCACTGTCTTTGGGGAGATGACCTCATCTGGGTTAAAGTCAAGTGCATGCACCAACACAGGGCTGCTGACCGCTGATCTTGAATTAGGTAAAATGAATGAACGAATGAATTATCCTCATTCCCAGGCTGCTTCCATGTAAAAATCACTTTTACAATAAGGCTCTTTTCACTAAAACATACTCTGTTCAAATAATCTTGAAAGGGAAGCTCCCCTGGTCCTAAGTCTACAGTATACACGCAAGGAGGAACGACAGGTTCTTTGCCGTGACCATGTCCGGGACATTCACAAGGGCGAAGGGTGAGCTCGGCCTCTGGAGCGCCGCTATGCTGTCTGCACCCAAACTTCCACCTGCTGCCCGCCAGTCTGGAAACGGTTAGCTGGCCCTTTGTTCGCTGTCCATACCAGGTCTCCCGCGAACAGCGGAAATCCTACCCTCTCTGTCCTAATATTTCTGTGGTCCCCACAGAACAGCTTAATCTTTTCTTTGATTTGATTGTTTATCTTTGCATATGGTTATTCTGTCCATCCAGCAGTAGTTTTTCTTTCTGGATCTTTTCTAATTCTGGATCATTCTCCTAGTTGTCAGCATCCAGCCTCCAGGAAAGAGCCCTGAGCCGTGCAGCCAGTCCAGGCTGACAGGGTGGAGGGAGTGGGGCTGCCTCATGTAGTCGGTGGGCTCATCCATGTACCAGGCCTGCACCATAGACCGGTCCAGGCACCACAAGCACCCAGTTGCGTGACGGTCCCCTTGTCCCACACCCCCGTGCCCGCCCACTGACCCTGCTTCTACAGCTACCGGAGGAGGCAGGAGAACCACTGAGCCTTTATTATAGAAAGGAATTATTGATCCCTATTGGAATATCTAAAATTAGAAAGACTAACCATACCAAGTGCTGCTGAGGATGTGGCACAGCTGAAAAGCTCAAGCATGATTGGGAGGCAGGTGTAAAATAGTACAACCACTTTGGAAAACAGTATGACATTTTCTTAAAAAGTTAAACATACGCCTCCCATGTGATCTAGGCATTCTCCTCCTAGAAATGTACTCAAGAGAAATAAAAGCATTTGTTCATATGATGATGTTGCAGGATTTTTTTACATCAATATCTAGGGTTCATTGTGTCCCCTCTTGAAAAAATAAAGAGGTGGACACCAAATAAAATGAGCAGCCAACAAAAGTTTATTAAAAGGCAAGAAAAACAAAAGTGAGAATGGCACAAAAGCTCTCTTTGCAGAGAGGGGTTGTTCGAAAGTGAATACCCCGACTATAAGCAAGGGATGTTACTTTATAGGGTTTTGGTCCATTCCCCCCCCCCCTTTTCTTCCTTTGCTGTCCTGATAACTGTAGGTGCTGAGTTCATTACTGTGAGAAACATGAGGGGGGAGTAGATACTGTTTGTTAGGTTTTTTATTTTTTATTTTTTATGTCTTTATTTTATTTTGAGAGACAGAGACAGAGAGCAAGCAGGGGAGGGGCAGAGAGAGAGAGGGAGACACAGAATCTGAAACAGGCTCCAGGCTCTGAGCTGTCAGCACAGAGCCTGATGGAGGGCTCGAATCCACGAGCTGTGAGATCATGACCTGAGCCGAAGTTGGACGCTTAACCGACTGAGCCACCCAGGTGCCCCTGTATCACATCTTATTTATCTGTTCATCAGTCAGTAGACATTTGGGCTCATTCCATACTTTGGTTATTATTGATAGGGTGGCTATAAACATTGGGGTGCATGTAGCCCTTTGAATCAGCATTTTTGTGTCCTTTGCATAAATACTTGGTAGTGCAATTGCTGGATTGTAGGGTAGAATTTTTAATTTTTTGAGAAACCTCCATACTGTTTTCCGGATTGGCTGCACCAGTTTGCATTTTCCATCAACAGTGCAAAAGGGTTCTTTTCTCTGCATCCTTGCCAACATCTGTTATTGCCTGAGTCATTATTTTTAGCCATTCTGACTGGTGTGAGGTGGTATCTCATTGTGGTTTTGATTTGTATTTACCTGATGATGAGTGATGTTGAGCATTTTTTCATGTGTCTGTTAGCCACCTGGATGTCTTCCTTGGAAAAGTGTCTATTCATGTGTTCTGCTCATTTCTTCACTGGATTATTTGCTTTTGGGGTGTTAAGTTTGATAGATTCTTTATAGATTTTGGATACTAACCCTTTATCTGATATATCACATGCAAATATCTTCTCCCATTCCGTTGGTGGCCTTTTAGTTTTGCTGATTGTTTCCTTCGTTGTGCAGAAGCTTTTGTCTTGATGAGGTCGCAATAGTTCATTTTTGTTCCCCTTGCCACCGGAGACATGTCAAGTAAGAAGTTGCTACAGTGGAGGTCAAAGAGGTTTTTGCCTACTTTCTCCTCTAGGATTTTGACGGCTTTCTGTCTTACATTTAAGCCTTTCATCCATTTTGAGTTTATTTTTGTGTATGGTATAAGAAAATTGTCCAAGTTCATTCTTCTGCATGTCACTGTCCAGTTTTCCCAACACCATTTGCTGAAGACACTGTCTTTATTCCACTGGATATTCTTTCTTGCTTTGTCAAAGATTAATTAGTTGGCCATACATTTGTGAGTCTCCATTTCTGGGTTCTCTATTCTGTTCCATTGATCTATGTGTCTGTTTTTGTGGCAGTACCATACTGTCTTGATTATTACAGCATTCTAATACAGCTTGAAGTTCTGGAATTGTGATGCCTCCAGCTTTGGTTTTCTTTTTCAGGATTGCTTTGGCTATTTGGTTTTTCTTTTTTTCTGGTTCCATATAAATTTTAGGATTGTTTGTTCTAGCTCTGTGAAGATTGCTGGTGTTATTTTGAGAGGGATTGCATTGAATATGTAGATTGTGTTGGGTAGTGTTGACGTTTTAACAATATTTGTTCTTCCAATCCATAAGCATGGAATGTTTTTCCATTTTTTTTTTGGTGTGTATCCTCTTCAACTTCTTTCATAAACTTTCTATAGTTTTTAGTGTATAGAATATCAACCTCTTTGGTTAGGTTTATTCCTAGGTATTTTATGGTCTCTGGTGCAATCGTAAATGGGAATGATTCTTTGATTTCTCTTTCTGCTGTTTCACTATTAGTGCATGTAAATGTAACCAATTTCTGTTCATTGATTTTATATCCTATGACTTTGATGAATTCATGGGTCAGTTCTCGTAGTTTTTCGGTGGAGTCTTTTGAATTTCCCATATAGAGTATCATGTCACCCGCGAAAAGTGAAAGTTTAACTTCCTCCTTCCCTATTTGGATGTCTTTTATATCTTTGTGTTGTCTGATTGCTGAGGCTCACAGCAGTTTTACTTGTAATAGCCCAAGCAGGAAACAACCCAAATGTCTATCAACAAATCAATGGATGGACAAATTGCAGAGTATCCATAGAAGAGGCCAATACTAAGCAATAGAAAGTAATGAAACTATCATACACACAAAATCAGTGGCAAACTTCAAAATAATTTTGAATGAAAGCAACCAGAAAGAAAAAGTACATGCTGCATGATTATTGAAAATTATGGAATTAAAATTCTGGAAAAATGCAAACTAATCTATAAGAATGAAAAGTCACTTAGCATTTGCCTGGAGGTGATGGGGTTGGGTGGGTGGGTGGGAAGTATTAGAAAAGGACAGGAGGCAACTTTTGGGGGTGCCGGTTATATTCATTATATTGAGTATGGTGATGTTTTATAACTATATACATGTCAAAACACATCAAGTTGTACAAATATGTGAAATCTCATATATCGATTATACCTGCATAAAGCTGTTAAAGAAAATAGAGAGTCTCTTCTTCCCTCTCCCTTCTCCTCTCCTCCACCCTCACCTTCATTTTCCTCTCTCCCTCTCCCTCTCCCAGCATTTCTTCCATATCTCCCTAGATTAGTGCTTGAATGCACAACTCTGGAGCCAAGCAACCTGGTTTGTGATCCTCGTTCTATCACTGAAGGGCTATGTAATCTTGGGGGAGAAACTTGACCCTTCTATACTTGATTCCCTCATCTCAAAAGTGATAATCATGCTGCACCTATCCTATAGAGCTGTTTTGAGGATTAAATGTAGCATGTAAGGGGCTCACTGGCATGGCTAGTACAAGGGTTAAGTACAGTAGGTGTTAAGTGTTATATTGCTACCACCACTACTACTACTGCTGCTACTGTCAACCTTACCACTGATACTACTACTGACTATTGTCACTGAGCATATACTGTTTATTATGTGCCTGTGTTTACTATACTCATCTCTAAAAACACCAGTCCTTTTAATCCTCAGCCTTAATAGATAGTTGGAAAAATTCAGTTTTTAAGCCCTCTGTGGAAGTTTCTTTCATATGTGGTGTACAGCTATTGTGTTACTTAATTTTCACAACAAGCCTATAAGGGAGCTACCACTGAGGTCCAGCTGGCAGAGATGACAAAGCTGAGGCTTAGATTAAATGTCTTGCCAGAGTCACCACAGTTTTAAGTGGAAGAGTCAGGACTTAAATTCAAGCTTGTGCAGATAGGTGACCCTCAAACATTAGCATGCATCAAATCACTTGCATACTAATGGGCTTATTAAAACACAGATTGCCCGGCCCCACCCAGCCTACACCCAGCAAGTTTCTGATTCTGGGTAAATCTGAGGTGGGGTCTGAAGATTAGTGTTTGTGGTAAATTCCCAGGTGATGTCAACACTGTTAATCTTGTGATCATATTTTGAGGTCTATTGTATTGGTGGTAGGCACTGGTTTATCCTTAGAAGGCATAATTCTTTAATTGATGTCTTAAATTTTGCTAAAAAAATCTTAGGTAAGGCCATATTTTTTTAAATATTTTTATTTATTTCTAGGAGAGAGAGAGAGAGACAGCGTGAGCAGGGGAGGGTCAGAGAGAGAGGGAGATACAGACTCCGAAATAGGTTCCAGGCTCTGAGCTGGCAGTCAGCACAGAGCCCAACGCGGGGCTCGAACCCACGAACCACGAGATCGTGACCTAAGCGAAAGTCGGTCGCTTAACTGACTAAGCCACCCAGGCGCCCCAGGCCATATTTTTTTTAAATCAGAGGAATAGAGGGAACATTTCACATTAATCATCCCACTGTTAATATTCCAGGGACCATTGTGACTTCAGCTCAAAATCTTACTTACAAGCTGTTGGTTTCAAGCTAATGCTCAAAGAAACAGACTCTCACCTACATCCTGTGCTCTGGTTAGACTTCTTTCCTTGTTTAGATTGGTGTTATTTTATTAATTTCTGTCTTTTCCCACAAATGTCATTTATTTCAGAGCTTTTCTTACTAAGGAATCATGAGTCAGAGCACTAGAGATATTGACATTGTAGATTTCAATTGGCAATAGATGGAGAGGCACAGGAGACCATCAAGCATCAGGCTGGTGAAGGGGTGTGATAATTTTGTGTGTTAATTTGATTGGGCCTTGGGGTACCCAGATTACACATTATTTCTGGGAATGTCTCTGTTTCTGGATGAGATTAGCATTTGAATTGGTGGACTCAGTAAAATAGATTGCCCTCCCTAGTGTGGGTGGGCATCAGCCTTTGAGGGCCTGAATAAATAAGAGATATAGGAAGAAAAAAATCCACCCCTTTTTTCCTTGCCAAACTGCTTGAACTGGAACATATCTCATCTTCTTTGGCCATCAGACTCAGACTCATAGTTTTTGAGTTACACCACCAGCTTTTCTGGGTCTCCAGCTTGCATAGATTTCTCAGCCTCTATGATCACATGAGCCAATTCTTCATAACCTCTCTCTCTCTTTCTACATATTTATACATACATACATACATACATACATACATACATACATACATACAGGTTTGGGTACAGTGAACAGCGCCTTGCCAATGGGTAAGAGATACCAATAGCATTTAGTGGCTTCCCAATTGATCAAGTGTAGGTGGCTGTGGTGAAGTGTGAGCCCTGAAGCAGGGCCTAGAGTGTTGGGTGGGTCCTCCCAGGTGCACCAGAGCATTTATGGAAAGCAAATGACAAGCTAAAAAACCTTTAATTCTCAGTTCAAGTCATGTTCTGAGAACCAGAAAGTTGCCATGGCAGCCCTAAAGAATCTTATGTTTATTGTAGTCACAGGCCCATATTGCTAAAACTCAAACACAAAATTTAATAGGGAAGGTTGCAGAATTACAGTGTCATTTGAATCTACAGCCTTACTAAATCTGTCATGTAAAAGTTAGAGAATTGTCAGGGTGCCTGGGTGGCTCAGTTGGTTAAGCATCCGACTTTGGTTCAGGTCATGATCTCACAGTTTGTAGGTTAGAGCTCCTTGTTGGGCTCTGTGCTGACAGCTCAGAGCCTGGAGCCTGCTTCAGATTCTGTGGCCTCCTCTCTCTCTCTTTGTCCCTCCCCCACTCATGCTCTGACTATCTTTCTCTCAAAAATAAATGAACATTTAAAATTTTTTTAAAAGTTAGAGAATTTGCTGAGAAGGAATGAGACACTGAAATGTGGAGCGAGGATATAACCCTCCAACATGGCCAAGTCACTCTGGCCAGTGGACGTCTGTCCCTCCTGTGCCTGAGGAGAGCAGCCTTCTTTTGGTTGAAAACCCTGTGGTAACTTCACCCACAGAATCCTTGTAAGGGGTGCCCATTTTCCTCAAGATACAACACAGGTACCCTTTGTTGTTACAGACCAATAACTAAGCTGCAATCTCAACGTGCCCCAGGGTCAGGAACATATGGGAAGGTAGCTAATATGCATTGTGTTGCAAGATTTTAAAAGATATAATGGCATAAGCCTGAAGAATATGTGTGGTAGTGGATTTTGTAAAATATACTAGGTCCTTCCTTTTTTTAAAAACAAGCTTCATTTTATGGAAGAGTTATGGGAAGATTAGCCTCCATAGAAACTAAAAATGTATCATAAAGCTACAATGTTTGAAGATGAATGTTAGTACATCAGTGAACAGAACAATCAGTTGAATAGAGTCCAGAGAAATACCTAAGTAATGAACAATAATTTGGTTTATGAAGTACAGTGGTATTTCATATAAGCGGTCAAAGAACAAATCAACCAACCAATCAATCAATAGTGTTGAGATAATAGACTAGTGAGCTGGGGGGAAATGAGAAGAGAAAGAGAAGGAAAGAAAGAGGAAGCTGAGTTCCTACATCATTCCTTACCTAAAGTAAATTTCATTTTGGTCTATTATTTGTGACATATAAAAAATCCAAGAGAACTTTAGAGTGAAAGGTAGAATCGTATCCCCCTGGAAGAATGAGGACCTTTCAAAGCATGACATAAGACCCAGGAGATATAAAGAAGAGATTTATAAACATGACCACACTCACATACATTTTAGATAGTGAGGCTCACAAAGCCAAGAGACAAACAACAAACTGGAAAATTTAACTGCTACCCATTTTGTAGACTGAGATTCATTTGTTTAATTTACAAAGAAGTGCTGTAATCCAATAAGGAAAAAAAAGTGAAAGTAAAAGACAGAAAAAGCTCTGTCTTCCTTTCTCTCTGCCCCTGCCCCCCCCAAAAAAGAAAAAAAAAAAACCAAGCAGCTCACACTAAGATAAATACAAATAGCTACCCATGACATGAGTGGATGTTTAACTCTGCTCAGAATTCAAGAATATATGTGAAGGCAACACAAGGGAACAGCACAAAGACAGATGATATCCAGTGTTGATGATATCTGATACAGAGGACAGAGAACTGGGCTACCCTCTTGCTGGAAATAAAATCGATTTCCGTTTCTGAAAGTGTAGCTAGTTGAATCTATCAAAATTTGAAATGTCAATGCCCTGACCCAGCTCTAAAATATTTATGAGAGCGGTGCTCACACACGTGCATAAGATACTTACTGCTGGCTTGTTTGTATTAGTGAGAATAATAGTAGAAATAATCCCAATGCCCCTGGTTAGAGAACCGGTAAATAAATCATGTTCCATGCAGGTGATAAAACCCTGCAGGGCTGCTTAAAGCAATGAGGTAGATCTACACACATTGACACAGAAAGACCTACATGGTATGTTATTAAGTAGAAAAAGCAAATTGCCAAACAGGATGCGTTGTATAATCTCACTTCTGTTTAAAAAAGTGTATATATATATGTAAAGTATACAAAGAGTCTGGAAGACATGCTAAAAATTGTTAACAGTTTTTACCAGTGGGGAGTGAGATGGGGAGGCTGTGTCTGACAAAGTTTTCCCCATTTTATTTCATACAGTTGTGATTTTAGAGAGCATATATCAATTCTGTGTTAAAAAACACATTTCTGGGGCACCTGGGTGGCTCAGTTGACTAAATGTTCAACTCTTGATTTTAGCTCAGGTCATGATCTCACAGTTTGTGGGTTCAAGCCCCATGTCAGGCTCTGAGATAACAGTGCAGTGAAGACTGCTTAGGATTCTCTCTCTCCTCTCTCCCTGCTGCTACCCCTTCTCCTCCTCTGTTTGCACTCTTTCTCTCTCTCTCTCTCAAGAGTACACATTTAAAAAATAAAAATAAAAAACATGTTTCTTTCTCTTCTTCCTCTCCCCCCTTAAAAAAAAAGAATCTTCCTGGGGCACCTCAGTGGCTCAGTTAGTTAAGCATCCAACTTCGGCTCAGGTCATGATCTCAAGGTTTGTGAGTCTGAGCCCTGCGTCAGGCTCTGTGCTGACAGCTCAGAGCCTGGGGCTGCTTCACATTCTGTGTCTCCCTCTCTCTCTCTGCCCTTTTCCCGCTCATGCCCTGTCTCTTTCTCTCAAAAATAAATAAACATTAAAAAAAAAATAAAAATAAAGTAAAAGAAGAATCTTCCTGGGGCATCTAGGTGGCTCAACAGGTTGATTTCAGCTCAGGCCATGACCTTGAGGCTCATGAGATCTAGCCCTGTATTGGGCTCTGCACTGACAGTGCAGATTCTCTCTCTCCCTCTCTCTCAGTCTGTTCCCTCCCCCTCTCAAAAATAAATAAACATTAAAAAATAAAGAACCTCCCTTTCTCTTTCTTGCTTGGTTCTCCCCTCTTTCATAGATGCCTTCTTCTCTAACATTCTGGTTGCCTCGAACAATCACGCTTAAGCTCCAAGTGGGTACGATGATGCAGGAAATTTGAGAGAAGGCACTGGCTAAGCTGAGAGTTGGGAGACCAGGGTCCTTCTTCTCAGTTCTGCCTCCATCTGATGGTGTGACCTCGTGTATCTCCTGTAAGCTCTCTGAGTCTCATTTCTTTTGGGAGATGAGGCTGGAAGGAAGATTCCTCTAGGGTCTGTGTCATATCGATGGCCTGACAAGTGACCTTCTCCAGTCCAGCAGTTTTCTAACCCCTTCCCTCATCTCCTGGGACACATCTCCTGCCTTATATGGGAAGCTCCCAGCTCTGGGACTCCAGCTGCACCCACCTTTCACATGTAGGTGCCGCTGACACTAATGGGCAACACAGGGCCTGTATTCCACCTCAGATCTGCTCTATTTTGGGGTTGCTATCAGCCATTTCACATCTCAGACTTGCCTTTGTTATCTAAATGGCCTATTTGGGGCTGAGCCATCAAGGAGAGCTGTCTTTGTCTAGATTTGAAGTGTTTCTCTGAACAGTCTTGCCGCTCAAATGCCTGGATGGCTCCCAAGTTGAGTCTAGAGACATTGTGGGTTGGATCACCTGTATGTGGATGGACTGTAGTCCCAGGCCTAAAATGCCATCAACAACTCCATAAACATGACATTGTGTGTGTGTGTGTGTGTGTGTGTGTGACTACCTTTCACTGGACACTTGCTTTGTTCCTGCCATCTTGCTTCATGCTTTCCATAGGGCCTACCATCTAATCCCCCAAATCCTAGGAGTCACGTGTTCTTTTTATTTTTTTTAATTTTTTAAAAAGTTTTTATTTATTTCTGAGAGGGAGAGAGAGAGAGAGAGACAGCATGAACAGGGGAAGGTCAGAGAGAGAGGGAGACATAGAATCTGAAGCAGGCTCCAGACTCTGAGCTGGATGTCAGCACAGAGCACGATGCAGGGCTTGAACCCACAAACGTGAGATCATGACCTGAGCCAAAGTCGGACACTTAACCAACTGAGCCACCCAGGAGCACCAACACGTTCTTAATCTCATTTCACAGGTGAGGAAAACTGAGATCCAGAGAGAAAAAGTAACGTGTAAACATGTTTATAAGAGACCAGCTTTTTTTTTTTTTTTTTAAATATTTTTTTATTTATTTCTAGGAGAGAGAGAGAGACAGCATGATCAGGGGAGGGTCAGAGAGAGAGGGAGACACAGACTCTGAAACAGGCTCCAGGCTCTGAGCTGGCAGTCAGCACAGAGCCCGACGCGGGGCTCGAACCCACGAACCGCGAGATCATGACCTAAGCGAAAGTCGGACGCTTAACCGACTAAGCCACCCAGGCGCCCCGAGACCAGCTTTTTAAGAAGTTGAGTCAGGGGCGCCTGAGTGGCTCAGTCTGTTAAGCATCCAACTTTGATTCAGGTCATGATCTTGCAGTCTGTGAGCTCTGCGTCGGGCTCTGTGCTGACAGCTTGAAATCTGGAGCCTGCTTCAGATTCTGTGTCTCCCTCTCTCTCTGCCCCTCCCCTGCTCTCTCTCTCTCTCTCTGTTTCTCAAAAATATATAAACATTAAAAACATTAAAAAGAAAAGAAATTGAGTCAAAGGGCATACACAAAAACTTTCTTCACCCATATCAAGCCTGCCCTTTTGTTTTCCTTTTAGCCAGGACATAACAGGTCACCCAAAATACCCTAGTGAATATCGGAGAAGGAAGTTCATTGTTAGTCTTTTCTCGATTCTTTCCCCACCCTCACCCCCACCAACCACCACCAAAATATGATTACTTCCATTTTCTTTCTTCACCAGATATTTGTCTAAATAAATAAAAGCCTTATGGTTAGCAGTATTTGTCAAGATGTGGTGGCTGGGGGTGGGGGACCAGTACTGAGGAGAAGAGGTACACAATGAATGTTTATGTGTCATTTAAAATATGGTCTGTGTCTGTGTCAGAGGTTTGCACAAAGCTCTGAATCAATTCGTTGATTTGGACACATTTCGGAGGATAATCAGTGTATCCTGAACTATGGAACAAGGAAACAACTTTACTAGAGTTTGTTTTTCAGTGATGAGCTCCCTCTTAGCTTGAATGCCTCCATTCCTAGAATTATAAGCATATGTCCTACCACAACTGAAAATAAATGTGTCGAGACAACAAACTGACCTGGTGGGGGACAGTGTGCAAAACAGGAAGCTGCAGAATCTTCCATACTTCTTCAGGAGACAAATTACTTCGCCATTTTCATTAGCAGCCAACTGTAGAAGTTAGTGTTTTATCTGCTGGACCTATCAAAGCCTCACTGGTGCCCATATGTCAGGGTAATATTTCTTCCAGCTCTGTATACTCTGCCACAAGATTAGGATGGGGGTGGGAGCAAGAATAATTGACCTCTCTGAAGCATGAGATGACGTCACCCAAAAATGCCCAGACTCCACCTATAAACTGTTTGGATATTACCTTTACTTTTTCTTGGCTTCTCTCTTAGTCCCTTTTTCACAAGAAGAACCCTACCCAGCCGTTGAGTCTCTCCCATAATGTAAAAGCTCCAAATTGCTTTTTTTTATGAACCTGAAGATTATTCTAGAGCCCCCTGGCAAATTTGGTAATATCCCAGAAGAAGATACACATAAGCTGTTTAAGAAGACATAAGAGACTGCTTCATCATTATCAAATGTGAAAGACCTTTTGGGAGGGCAGGGATGTTTTGTCTGTTTTCCTCACTCCACTTCCCCATTACCTTCAGTAAGGCAAGGCACACATTCTTGGTGTTTCAATAAATATTTGTTGAATCAAGAAATAAATTATAGTGGACATTTGCAGTTATTGCGTGCTTGCATTCATTCTTTTTGTACTGGTAAGAGCACCTGGATGTTTCTTTGGAGACATTTCTCATTATCACTACACCTGGCTCAGGTAGAGCTAGACTATCACCAGCTCCAGGGTTGGGCACATGTCCCAAACCTGAACCATGGTCCTCAGTGATTGGTTCATATGGACACATGATTGAATGAGAGTCAACCTTGAGGATTTTTTATGTGTTGCTTTTATTTTTGAGAGAGAGAGTGAGAGTGAGAGAGAATGGGGTAGGGGCAGAGTGAGAGGGAGACACAGAATCTGAAACAGGCTCCAGAACTGTACTAACAGCTCAGAGCCCAACATGGGGCCCGAACTGTGAGATCATGACCTGAGCTGAAGTCAAATGCTCAACTGACTGAGCCACCCAGGTGCCCCAATCTTGATGATTTTATGGGAAGTCTGGGGGTAGGGAGTTGTTGTTTTTTTCTACCACTGTAACTGCTATCTCTAAGGATATTGTGAGCCAGGAGCTTTTAGCCTTCACTTCACAGAGGGATCCTATCTGGGAGTTAACCCAATACAGAGAAAAGCAGACCCAAGAGAAACAGAGAAAGACTGATTTCTATGAACATTGTTTAACCCTTGGATGTAATTTATACCTGGAACCCAAAGTCTCCAGGAATTTTTAAATGGATGACCCAATAAATTTCCTTAAGCCAACTGAGTTTCTAGAAAACTAATACTAAAATAAAATAAAGAACTGAATTAAGGAATGTCAATGATTTAACCATCTTGATAACTATGGTTTCCCTTACAATGTGTCTATATTTGACTAACACTAGTCAAGAATCAGACTGCTATTTTTAAGAGATCCAAAATACAGCAACTAAAACAAGAGAATTTTTTCTCCCATGCGGAAGTCTGAAGGGCAGTAAAGGGCTGAAACTGTGGCTTAACTAGAATTCTATCTTGTTTTTTGTCACCCTCAAGATGTAGCTTCATGCTCTCATGGTCCAAGGCAGCCATTTGAGGTCCCTGTCATCATGTGTCTTCCCACCAATAGGAAGAGAAAAGAAGGAAGAGGAAGACAATTATGTCCCTTTAAAGGCACTATCAGCTTGGAAAAACAGGTGGGTGGATCAAAAGTGAAGAGGAAAAATAACCCCTCCCTCCCTCCCTCCCTTCCTCCCTCCCTCCCTCCCTCCCTCCCTCCCTTCCTTCCTTCCTTCTATTTCTCCTTCTTCCCTTCATTGAGCACTATGTACCAGGTACGTAGTTGAGTGCTAAGCATACAACATTGAATAAAACAGACTCTGTTCTCACATTCCTGGAGTTTATACTTCTGAGTAGATTATTAACAATGACAGAACTCCAGTTTTAGGTGGCAGCAGCTCTCAGACTCATCTGGGACTTCATTTTTACAATATAGAGAAAGCCCAGTCACACCCAACTTCCAAAAAGCCCAGAGACTTTTCAATCTTCTTATCCCATGACTACCAAACCTGGACAAGATCTGCTACCTTTATTTCCATCTTGAATGACATTACTCACATGCACGTATTATTTTTGTCCACCATATGGGTAGTATAAACCATTGATCTTTAATATGCTCTTAAAGGCTTAGTCTCTTTCAAAGAGAATTTCAGGCAAGAAAGATGAAAAAGGTACTTCTTTCTCTATAAAATGGAGAACTAATGTTACCTGCTTTATAGATGTGTTGTGAAAATTAAATGAGATAATACGTGTAAACTTCTTAGCATAGTAAATACATAAACAATTTCTAATATCATGTTTATTATATTTTCTGATGAGAGAACATTCTTTCTAATTCTATTTTGGGCAACTGGTAGAGAAAGTGTCTGGATAAGTTTTTTGGTTTTGTTTTTGTTTTTGCAAGAGTATATATTGCTTTTATGGTTAACAATTTAATATTCAAGTAGAATGATTTCTTATGTTTGTAAAAGGAGACATGCTTGTTTTAAAGTATTTAGACAATGGGGAAATGTACATTTTTGATGATAACTTCAAATGATTATATTAGGTGAATGGTATTTCACAACTTTCTATATACATGTATCCATTACAATGTTTTCAGCATCAAAACCATATAAAATTCAGGGGCACCTGGGTGGCTCAGTCAGCTAAGCATCTGACTCCTGATTTTGGCTCAGATCATGATCTCAAGGTTCATGAGTTCCAGCCCCATATCAGACTCTGTGTGCTGACAGTGCAGAGCCTGCTTGGTATTCTCTCTCTCTCTCTGCTCCTTCTCTACTCATGCTTGCTCTTGCTCTCAAAATAAATAAATAAACTTAAATACATATATAACCTAATTCTAACCAGTTTAGCATGTATGAAAATGTATTGCTTTCCATAATTGACATCCAGAGACAGCGTAGCCTGGTGCTCTTTCATTTCCCTGTGACTCTACCCTCTGTGAGTGGGGACATAAGTCTCAGGATGGCTTTACTTGTGATAAAAATGGTTGTAACAGCACCAGGCTTTGCACCTTACCACCACCAACTCCAGAGTGAGTGAGGGAGCCTCATGTGGTGAGTGTTCTCTTAAAGCTAAGAAGCCTCTTTCCCCAGAACTCCCCAGTGAACCTTCCCTCAATTCCTGTTGGCCTTGGCTGGGTGACAAGCTTGTGCCAGATGCTGTGCCTGGTTGTGTTTGCCCTGAGTTCTGTGGGGTAAGGAGAAATGGGATTATCCTGGGGCCAACCACACCCCAGAGCCAGAGGCGGAGCTGGGTTCTGAGCCCTCTGGAGTACACAGTTTGCTCTGCACAGGGATGGATATCTGAATGAAAATCCAGGCACTGTGTGGAAGGAAGATGAGCAGAAAGGGGAAAGTAGGTTAAAGAGAGATTGAAAGAGAAGCAGACATAGGTAGAAATATTTTTTTTACAAAAATAGATATTAGACACGCTATTTTAAAAAATATAATAGATTTAATATCACACCAATTTAGCATTAGAAAAGTAAAGCTAAAATAAATCTGAAAGAATTGCTGACCTTTAGTTAAATGCATCTGTACCACAGAGATATTATTTCCTTAACAGTCCCACTTGGGGAAAGAAGGTTAAGAAAAGCAATGAAAAATGTTAAGAGGTTGGAGTCATTTTTTTAGCCACAGGTTTCAATTTCAGGCAGTATTGAATGACTCCCGGATATGAAAGATGAGTAAATCCTGAGACATGTGCTTCCTCCCATCTCTGTGTTCCTCACCTCCTCATGTTGGCTCTATTGCTATTTTTTTACTATACTCTGTTGTGGAAAAACTACTTCCATAATCCCGTAATATCATTGGTTCTATGTTCAAAAGAATTGCATGTTCATGACAGATCCATTTCACCCCAGCCTGTCCTTCCCCAAACATTTTATTTTGACTCATCTCTAAATTGACTGGGCTTCATGACTGTGAATAAGTTTTTCAAAGAAGACCCATGGGTACATATTCTCTGAGTTCCTTCATGTGTCAGGATATTTGTTTCTGGCCTCCACTCTGGAACTTATCTTGGATGGGTGAAATTGTCTTGAGTCACACTTTCCTTGGAAATTCTAGATGATACTTCATTATATTCTGGCATTGAATATAGTTTAGTAAAGATAGAGGCCAAACTTATTGACTCCCCTTACTTTTTATGTCAGTATGCCAAGAGACTTTTCCTTTTTAAGCCCTTGAAGTTCAGCAAGTTAAAAGGCTATGTCTCCATGTTCAGTATCTGTTTTCCAGTATCTGTGCTCTTTCAATGTGAAGATTCATTTTTTTTGTTTGTCAGAGCAATTTGCTTGTTTCATATCTTTGTATATTTACTCTGTCCTATTTGTGGGTTCTCTAGGAACAAAAAGGCTCAAACTATGCTTTTCACATGAACTCACTATGTTTATCTCACACTATGGGTCTGTAATTTTGTTTTGAGCTGTGTCTATTTGGTTTTCTGTTGTTGTTGTTTTATATATTTATTAGCTCTATAGTAATGTTGTTTTGGTTTTTAATTTGTTTCCATAGAACTGAAATCTCCATGTTTTTTCCCCTAGATCATTATCTCATTGCATCATTTTCTCTCTGGGCCCCCATATGTTGAATTCATGTTCTTTTTAACCCATTCTATAACTCTAAGCATTCAGGGGAAACAATGTGTTCTGCTGGTTTTCTTTTTAGATGTAGAGCTTGTGATGAAACTTCTTAAGGTTTTTACTAATTCAAGGATCCAGAGTGAGCAGTGTTGGAAACTATACTGCTCAAAAACCTCCCCTTTGTTGCTTGTTCTTCACTTTTTGAAATATATGACATTAGGTTGTGCCCATTTCCTTGTTTGCTTTCTAATGCTGACTTCCTTTTTTGTCTGTTTTTCATTATTTCTGCTTATATTTTATTTAAAAACTTTTTAAAGTTTATTTACTTATTTATTTTGAGAGAGAGAGAGACAGCAAGCAGGGGAGGGGTGGAGAGAAAGGGAGAGAGAGAATCTCAAGCAAGCTTCATGCTGTCTGCACAAAGCCTGATGAGATGAGAGCCTCAAACTCATAAACCATGAGATCATGACCTGAGCTAAAACCAAGAGTTGGACACTTAACCGACTGAGCTACCCAGGTGCGCCATGTTTGTATTTTAGATTTTGAGGGAGGAGAGTCTCTTTTTGTTTTCTTCTGTTCATCTTCCTTCAAAAATCTATATTATTTATAGTTATTTATGCTCTCTATATTCAGAAAAAAGCAATCTCCATTTTAAAAAATCAGCGAGGTCATGTGAGGTTCGTTAGAAACCTTGAAGCACTATGCAAATGTTATTTTTAAAAGGTGAAATCATGGAATCTTTTTTTTAAGTTTATTTCTTTTGAGAGAGAGAGAGAGAGAGTTCAGGCAAGCAAGGTAGGGGGAGAGAGAGAGGGAGGCTGGGAGAGAGAGAGAGAGAGAGAGAGAGAATCCCAAGCAGGCTCTGCACTGTCAGCTCAGAGCTCAATGCAGGACTCAAATTTATGAACCATGAGATCATGACCTAAGCCAAAACTGAGAGTCAGACCCTCAACTGACTGAGCCACCCAGGCATCCCTGAAATCATGACACGATAAGGTTGGAATAGACCTAGGATTTTGTGTTTTAATTCCGTACCCAATTCAGGAACCCTCCAACAGCATCCCTGATGACGGCTTCTGCTGCTCTTTGTGAGGTGACTTACTTCTTGGCAAAGCCTGCTGTTCAGTGGATGGATAGCTCTCAGAAATTGTGCATATCTCGATCTCTGAAGGCCAAGTGTGCTTTCCTGAACTTCAACCTATAGATTCTAGCTCTGCTCTGCTTAGCAGGTGGCATAATAGATGGCATTTGAAATTGTCACAATGGAGAGACACTGGCAAGAAAAATAATAATGAGAATATTTATGCGTTTATATAGGAACAACACAGATCACAAAGATTGGTGTGCATTATTCTCTATTTGTACCCAAAAACCCAGCAGAAAAAGTGATTTTAGCTGTAAAACTGACAGATTAACTTTGTAGCAAGTTTTTTTAAAATCTGGATTTAAATGAATTTTGCAAAATGTTGTTCAAAGTTCATAGATAGTTGCTTCCACAATCTTAAAAAAATTAAAAGGAGTGTTGCTGATATCTGGCCATTATTGCCTCACTCTGCCTCTCAGGCTGCTGAATAAGCACTTGTTGAGTGAGAAATACATTTCCCAGTGTTCAGACCACTTCTCAGGAGGAAACAACTTGAGGACTGCTTCCTAATCAACACACTTCTGCGTGGCACTGCCAAACGACCCATTTAAAAAGTTGTTTGGATGAATAACTGATCTTGTAGCCAAATGCTTTAAAAATACTTAAAGAAAAATCTATTTAGTGATGCTGATTCTAGTCTATAGCAGAAATGCATTTATATTCGACACACTTGTTTTTATTTTCATCAGCTCCAATTTCTCTTAAAGAAGCTTGGGAGTATCTGATGGTCTTTTGTTCTCCTCTTGAGAGTAAATGTTCCTAAGGAATTTGCATGGTACTTCCATCCTGATGGCTTAGGGGTTAGATGAGAAGCAGATGGATGAGCAGGGGTGGTTTAGAGACCCAAAGTGGCAAAGGTCAGGAGACCCCTGACTCTCTCCAGCCCCACCCCTGCCTGCACTGAAGGCATACATGCTTTGTTCATTCTTCCCACAGCCCCCATAATGGAAGGTAACATCTCTGGAAATGGAAAAGCCCTTGAGACCCTCCCATGGAGTTTTATTTTTATTTATTTTTATTGCTTATTTATTTTGAGAGAGAGAGAAAGAGCGGGAGAAAGGGGCAGAGGGAGACAGAGAGAATCTTAAGCAGGCTCCACGCTCAGCACAGAGCCCAATGTGGAGCTCAATCCCATGACACTGGGATCACAACCTGAGCTGAAATCAAGAGTCAGACGCTCAACCAACTGAACCACCCAGGTGCCCCTGGATTTTCGTTTTTAGATCAATGTACACAAACTATGTCATCCTCATCCAATTCTACACTTTCAAAGAACATTTCTTACAGTATTAATTTTTTGTTTCCTGAGTACTGGGTCAAATTCTCTTCAGTTACAAAGGTGGTGACCTCAGGCTTTTTCTTTATCCTTCTTCCTTTTTTACTTCTGGGAAGAGGCAGGCCTCTTCCATGAGCTCTTGTTCCTCCATCACTGATCTTGTGTCTGAGAGCTCAGAGAAGACCAGTCTCTTCCCCAGCGTAGGCCTCTCCCTTAACCTAACAAACAAAGGCTCACCTTGTTGGAGAGCATGCCATGTGCTAGGCCCTTGGCATACAGTATGTCATTGAATGCTCTTAGCAACCCCCTGTGGTGGGTTCTAACTTGTTTGTCCTTCACATGCTGGGAAATGAAGATTTAGAGAGGTTAAACGACTTGCCCAAGGCTACCCATCTTGGAAGTAGAACTCAGATTTAAATCTAAATGGTCTGATTCTAGAGTTTGTCCTCTTAAATCCTACACAATACTGCTGCTTTACACATGAGTATAGGGAGTGCTTACACATAAGACATACCGTCATCTGTGAAGAGTGAAAAGTTTGACTTCTTCCTTGCTGATTTGGATGCCTTTTTTGTTGTTGTTGTGTGATTGCTGAGTCAAGGACTTCCAGTACTATGTTGAACAACAGTGGTGAGAGTGGACATCCCTGTCATGTTATCCAAAATCTATAAAGAGCTAACCAAGCTCAACACCCCCCCAAAAAAAAAAAAATCCAGTGAAGAAATGGGCATAAGACATGAATAGACACTTTTCCAAAGAAGACATCCAGATATCTAACAAACATATCAAAAGATGCTCAACATTGCTCATCATCAGGAAAATACAAATCAAAACCACAGTGAGAGAATACTTCACACCTGTCCAAATGACTAAAAGTAACAACTCAGGAAACAACAGATATTGACAAGGATGTGGAGAAAAGGGAACCCTTTTGCACTGCTGGTGGGAATGCAAACTGGTACAGCCACTCTAGAAAACAGTATGGAGGTGCCTCAAAAAAAAAAAAAATTCTACCCTATGACCCAGCAATTGCCCCTCTTAAGTCTTTACCCAAAGAATAAAAGATTGCTGATTTGAGGGGGCCCATTTGCCCAATTGTTTTTAGCCGCCCTTTTACCAATAGCCAATTATGGAAAAGAGTCCAAATGTCCATTGACTGATGGATGGATAAAGAAGATGAAGTGTGTGTGTGTGTGTGTGTGTGTGTGTGTNTGGAGAAAAGGGAACCCTTTTGCACTGCTGGTGGGAATGCAAACTGGTACAGCCACTCTAGAAAACAGTATGGAGGTGCCTCAAAAAAAAAAAAAAATTCTACCCTATGACCCAGCAATTGCACTACTAAGTACTTATCCAAAGGATACAAAGATGCTGATTTGAAGGGGCACATGTGCCCCAATGTTTATAGCCGCTCTATTAACAATAGCCAAATTATGGAAAGAGTCCAAATGTCCATTGACTGATGGATGGATAAAGAAGATGAAGTGTGTGTGTGTGTGTGTGTGTGTGTGTGTGTAAAACAGTAATATTCTATTGTGTTATTGTGTATTTATGTGTATATATAGAATGAAAGAATGAAATCTTGCCATTTGCAACAACGTGGATGGAACTAGAGTGTATTCTGATAAGAGAAATAAGTCAGGCAGAGAAAGACAGATATATGATTTCACTCATGTGGAATTTGAGAAACACAGCACATGAAGATAGGGGAATGGAAGGAAAAATAAGATAAAAACAGAGAGGGAGGCAAACCATAAGAGACTCTTAAATACAGGAAACAAGTTGAGGGTTATAGAGGGGAGATGGGTGGAGGGATGTGTCAATTGGGTGATGAGCATTAAGGAGGGCACTTTTTGGGATGAACACTGGGTGTCAGATGTAAGAGATGAATCACTGGGCTCTACTCCTGAAGCCAAGACTACACTCTGTGTTAACTAACTTGAATGTAAATTAAAAAAATTTTAAAAACACATTGTCAGCAGGCTGTGCTGTGTTCTCTAGCAATTCATTCAAGTGATTACCTCCAGTGAACCTCTCATGAGCACTGCACCGGGTGCTATTCGAGATGATAAAAGTGGCAGAGGAAAAGACCCACAGGTGGCATATGACGCTGGCATAGTCTCACACAAGTTCACAGGCTTAATGGGATTTCCATGCTGGCAATGTGGTGGATTCCATTACATAAAACCCTCCTGCTATGAAACACCTGGAAATGCAGTACAAAACAGAACTAGCATCCCTTTAAATGTCCAACTGGGCTGAAAAGAAAGAAAAGGAAATCCCAGGAACCAAAAATGAAATGGAAGCTATAAACCAGAGTACAGTCTGCACACGAAAGCTGGGGCTGCCTGGGGGCATTTGATGATCTCAGAAACCAGTGAGCTTGGGATTTAATGGTTACTCTGGGACAGAAGGAAAAATTGATATCCTACATAAAGCTGCTATCTTTTGTAAAAGGGTAAAGACAATAAAGACCCCCAAAAGACCAAAGGAAATAATAGGTGAGTTTGCATTCATTGGAGTGAGCTTTGGCAGGGTTGGGGGGTGGCTTTGAAACCTCAAACCTAACCTCAGTAGCTTTGGGATTCAAAGGTGTCCTTGCTATAGGGTGCTGAGGACCTCTGGATGTTATATTAGCATAGAAATAGTTCTTACATGCTCCCAAATTTCCTGGCAAGAGCAGAGATAAAGCCTCACTGGAGAGACCCCCCAAATCTGGAGCCCCCAAATTCCTGAGGATCAAACATGACATAAGATGAATTCACAGTCCAAGATTTCCAAACCTCCCAAACACATGAATGAATGCCAGCAGGCATATGAATAGAACATATAAACCTTTCTGAAACTCAGATATCAGATACAGACTATAAAATAAGAAGCTTAAAAGTGATTAAAGGTAAGAAGGAAGTAACGAGAGAAAAATAAACCATCAGAATGAACAGAAGATTGCCTTAAATACAATTTGAGAAAGGAACAAAGTTACAAACTCAATGGCCCAAGAGAAAAGCAATGAAGCCCTTGATCCAGCTCTTTCTGAACATCGGACACAGATAGAAATGAGAAAACTTTCCACAAGGCAGTGCAGGAAAACGAGATGGTCCCAGGAAGGCAGCCTTGGGTCTTTTACTAGAAACAATGGACAAGAATAGTCCTTTCTGTGGTGGTACTACTATATTGGCACATGCTTTCTGTAAAAAGGAAATAGTAATTATTTCCGGTTTTGTCGGCCATATGTCTCTGTCACATCGTCTTCTTTCCATTTTTTGCAATCTTTAAAAATGTAAAAACTTTCCTTAGCTCCCAAGGTGTACAAAAACAAGCCTGGGGCAGGATTTGGCCCCTGGGCTGTAGTTGTGGACCCCTGTGCTAAGCCATAAATTTGTTGCTGCTTAATGTGGGCATTTTCCATTGTACAGGGAGAGTCGGCCTGAGAATGAAATTGCTCGAAAGTGGGCCTTTCCAGGAGGAGGACAGACTACCCAGATTCTCGATGACATGGTTTAGTATCTGGACCCACCACAGACAGAGATCCAATCCATCAATTTTCAATTATGTGAACAAATAAATATTCCTTTTAAAAAAGCTGCTTTGCCTTGGTTTTGAGCCGCATGCACACAAAACAACATGCACATTTTGCAATGCACTCAGAGCTCACTTTAAAACCTCTCTGAAACCTTTGTGCATGATAATCTGTCTGCCTGAATATTATCTAAAGTGCAATCACTTTTTTTCAGGAATTACTTCAAACCAAATGAATGCAATATTATTTTACAGTTGGTTGTTCTGTTGAGGGAAAGAGAGGAAAAAGGAAATTAGTACTGTGTGTGTGTGTGTGTGTGTGTGTGTGTGTGTGTGTATGTAGCACTGTATTGTCTTATGTGTGGTCTTGCCGGAAGGCCACAGCAGCTCAGGGAAACACACATCAACCCCATGTTCTAGGTGAGGAAACTAGCCTCGGAGGTGAAGTAATAGTCCAAAGCCATGCTTAGAAAGTGAGGAGCCTGCTTTTTGGATTTAAGACTCTTCTTCTCTCTACCCCTCATCTGGAGAATGAATGAGCAACTTCTAGAGCTTCCAATCTCATCTGGGAAACAGGACAGAAACATGAATAGATTACTAATATTTTTAAGAGACAGTAAATGACGGGCACCTGGGTGGCTCAGTCAGTTAAGTGTCTGTCTCTTGATTATGGCTCAGGTCATGATCTTGCAATTCATGGGATGGAGCCCTGCATCAGTCTCTGTGCTAATGGTACAAAGCCTGCTTGGGATCTCCCTCTCTTTCTCCTTCTGCCCAACCCCCACTTGCTTGCTTTCCCTCTCTCAAAATAAATAAATGAAACAAACAAAAAAAAAGTGTAATGGATAACCATGCCTGCTCATTTACATTTTGTCTCTGGCTGCTTTCCCTCTGTATTCAAAGTCGTTTTGACAGACTGTAGCCCACAAAGCCAAAAATATTTACTATCTGGCCCTTTACAGAAAAAGTTTAATGACCCCTGATCTTGGACATTTGCAATGTGGGGTTGTAGAAGAGATTTGGGGGTCAGGGACTATCATCTATGAGTCAAATCCTGCTCACGGGCAAACTGTAGCCTGGGGCCCAATCCTGCCCCCTTCCCAGTTCTTATAAATAAAGTTTTATTGGAACATAGCTAAACTCATTCATTTATATAATGGTTGCTTTTGTACTACAATGGCAGAACTGAGTAATTGTAGCAGAGATCCCAAGCCTACGAAGCCAAAATTATTTGCTGTGTGGACCTTTACAGAAAAGTTTGCCAGCACTTTCTCTAGACAGAAGTTATTATTCCCTTAACTGTTGTCTGAGATTTTTCTTAACAGGGAAACTGCCTTTGCTTGGGGAAAAATACCTTGTTTAGTGTTCGGGTTGCAGAAAGGCCAATACATAGGTATTTGAAGGAGTCCACGCAGAAAGGAAAGGATGTACTATCCTACGTGAGAAAATGAGAGGAATTTTGTGTTTGGGCTCCTAAAAACATGGAGGGGGAAGCAGAGTGGGTGGGAGGAAAATATTGGAGAGAGGAGCTGGGAAGTTGTTGAGAAGTGGGAATGTAATATGCCTGGTAGAGGGGGTGTGCATAGCAGGGATGCAAAAAGACCGTGATTTTACATGTTTTGCTCTGTTGTATGCCACATCACCCCTCTCTGAGATCACTTGGTCTTTAATAAAATGCTTTGTTGACATGGTTTACATGGTTGCTTTTGGGGTGGAGAGAGAGTAAGACAGAAGCTGTTTGTTGTATGGGGGCTGATACCAGAGAAGAATTGAAGAAACAGCTACCAGACATAGAGCAGAGCAAGTTTGGACAAAGGACGTACAAACAAAATTAAGCATAAGACCTTGAGAACCTCTCCCCAAATTTGGAGACTCCTGAGAAAGTGCTTTAGGTTTTCCTCATCTATAGAGCTGGGACTTGAGTCAATCTGACATAGAGTGTAGGGCCCGGGAGACCCTAATGGATAGCTGAGTTAGACATTTACCCAACAAGTGTTGAATCCAGCATTCTCCTTGCTTCCAGGAGCTTCTGGGGCATGACTCAGAAACAAATGTGTAGTAAGTGTTCTGACAGAAAGATGCTGTGAACCCATGAAGGGCAAAATGATCTACTCTGTCTGTAGCATCAGAGAGGGCTTCCTGTAGGAAGTTACTTTAGAGCCAGCTCTTGAGGAGTAAGAAGGAGTTAATGGCTCAGATTGGAGAAGGGAGAATCTTCTACCAGAGGGAACAGGAGATGCACAAGTGTGAGTCAGAAAAAGGCATGTAAGGAATAGGAAATTTCCTGTGAGAGAAGGTGAGGAGGGCAGACATGCAGAGGTCAGGGCCAGGTAATTTTGTGTACTTCTTTTCTTTCTATAGTACTTGTCATACAAGAAAGGTGCTTAGGACACCTGACTGTCTCAGATGGTGGAGCATTCAACTCTTGATCTTGGTGTTGTAAGTTAAAGCCCCATGTTGGGTGTAGACATTGCTTAAAAATAAAATCTTAGGGGTGCCTTGGGGGCCCAGTTGGTTAAGCGTCTGACTTTGGCTCAGGTTATGATCTCACAGTCGGTGGGTTCGAGCCCTGCGTCGGGCTCTGTGCTGACAGCTATCTCAGAGCCTGGAGCCTGCTTTGGAGTCTGTGTCTCCCTCTCTCTCTGACCCTCCCTTGCTCACACTGTCTCTCTCTCTCTCTCTCAAAAATAAATTTAAAAAAAATTTTTTTAAGTTTAAAAAAAAATAAAATCTTAAAGGGGCTCCTGGGTGGCTCAGTTGGTTAAGTGTTGACTCATGATTTCAGCTCAGGTCATGATCTCACAGTCTGTGATATTGATCCCTGTGTTGGGCTCTGTGCTGACAGCGTGGAGCCTGTTTGGCACTCTCTCTCTCCCTCTCTCTCTGTCCTTCCCTCATTCTCTCTCTCTCAAAAATAAATAAATACACTTTAAAAATCACACACACACACAAATGGAATCTTAAAACAAAAATGAAAGGTGCTCAATAAAATTCTTAAAACCAAGGAAGGTGCTCAATAAAATTTGCGCTCAGATGAATGAACATCTATAATTTAGTAAGAATTGGGATTTGATGGGATATCCCTTTCCTTTCCTGTTGCTCTTCTGAGTTATTATTATTTAGTGGCCTGATAGCTGTTCTTCTTACTGTGAACTTGTGTCTTGAATGAACATCATGGTATATATCAAAGACATGATGATTGTAATTGACTGTTTCTACAGCTAAATGTTGTGTCTTAAGGGGTGCCTGGGTGGCTCAGTCGGTTAAGCATCCAACTTCAGCTCAGTTCATGATCTCACAGTTCGTGGGTTCGAGCCCTGCATTGGGCTCTGTGCTGACAGCCAGCTCACAGCCTGGGGCCTGCTTCAGGTTCTGTGTCTCCCTCTCTCTCTGACCCTCCCCTGCTCATGCTGTCTCTCTCTCTCTCTCTCTCTCAGAAATAAATTAAAAAAAAAAACATTAAAAAATTTTAAATGTTGTGTCTTAATACAGGCACAGAGTTGAATTTAAAACCTGATCCTGAGGCTTAGTGAAGCACACTCTATTTAACTACTCTGAGCCTCAGTTTCCCCCTCCATAACAAGAGGAGAATGATGTCTATGTGACAGAATTCTAGTGAGGAGTGAATGACATGACATATGTGAAATTGTCAGCCCAATGGCTGTCACATAGTAGGTGCTCAATAAATAAGATTTCCCTATTTTTTAATTAGATGGATTCTTTTATACATGATTCTTTGATGATTGTTTAAAGTTGGGTTGTCCAGTAAGGTAACTACTAGTCACATGTAGTTACTGAGCACTCGAAATGTGGCTGGCCAGAAATTGGGATGTGCTATAAGTGTTAAATACATACCAGGTTTCGAAGACTTAGTATGAACTAAAGAACATTGGGGTGCCGGGGTGGCTAGTCAGTTAAGTGTCTGACTTCAGCTAATGTCATGATCTCATGGTTGGTGAGCTTGAGCCCCACAGTGGGCTCTGTGCTGACAGCTCAGAGCCTGGAGTCTCCTTCAGATTCTGTCTCCCTCTGTGCCCCTTCCCGCTTCTGCTCTGTCTGTCTTTCTCTCTCAAAAAAAGAGTAAACATTAAAAAATTTATAAAAATAAAGAACATAAAATATCCCATGGATACATGTGTATATTGAATGCATATATAGATGATAGTATTTTACATATATTAGGATAAATATATTCCTAAAATATCTTACCTATTTCTTTTCAATTTTATGACATGGCTACTGTAAAATTTAAATTTACGTCTGCGGCTCACCTTATATTGTTACTGGGCAGTTACTGGTCCAGAGAAATGATGAAATTAAATTGCACAGTCTCTCTAGAGCCGAGATGATCAATTAAATATTTCCTTTCTTTTCATCTTTTGCTCTAAAAATCTATTTGCCTAAATTCAATGGAGTTTTGAAAGTAGGGTTAGGTACTTAATCATTAGAGATTAGGTTAAATGTCTTTGATGTGAAAGAAATCCAGTTCTCAACATTTACTTTTTTTTTGCATTTCATCACCATCTGTGTATACCCTGTCCTCTAACATTATGAGTAAGTGGGAAGGTTCTGGAGCTGTCTCTTTCTCACTTCTGAGGGACAGAATCTGGAAGCCCAGATGTTTGCTATGCTCTTTGTCTCTCCTGGATTGCACAGTGAATTTGTTTTCTCTTTATGACTGACAGCACCTTCACTTCTGAAACTCCTCATCCTTCTTAGAAACCACAAAGAGATATCCCAGACTATAGAGGAGAGTTTTTTTTGAACTCTAAATCATCAGTCGATACTTGGGTTTGACATTGAGATCATTTAAACACACATATAATGTGGAAATTAATTTGACAATAAACTAAACTATTGGTAAAAAATAAAATAAAATAAACACACATATAAATGAGGAAATCCAATATAGTACGTATGATCTCTCAAAAAAATCCAATGCACTAGCTATCTTTGGGCTACAAGAAAGGGCGGAGGCATTTTCCATACTTTGTATCTCCTCTTCCTTGCTACCATCTGTGATTCCCCCTGCTAGGGAAGCAGGGGGGTAAATGAGGTTCTTGTTAAGCACTTAAGCAGGTAGGGACAGCGAGACAAGGGAGGGTGAAGCCAGTTTTCATTATGAGGCCACATCATTTTCAGTCTCCATTTCCTTCTCTTCCAATCCTCAGCCCTGCCTCCCATCCCTAATGCCCTCCCCCACCCCCACACACAATGGCTGCCTTTCTCTAAGGACATCCATGACTTTCATATTGCTAGATCTATTAGATATTTTTAGTCATATCTCAGGGATGTCCTTGATGCCCACATCACATAATCAGGCATCAGCCCAGGGTGCCACAGCTGTGCTCACTGTCTCCCTTGCCTCATCTCCCAACCAGTACGCTTCCTCCCACCAGGCCAGCACCCTTCCAAATGGCTTCTTCACAAGTGACCCATGACTTACACAATGCTACATTAATGAGTATTTTTCAGTTCTCATCTTTCTTCACCTTTCACCAACGTATCACTCCTTCAATCTTGAGACACTCTCTTCCTTGGCTTTCCAATGCAATCCTTATCTGATTTGCTCCTAGGTCTTTGGACAGTCCTCTCTATCTCCTCTGTAGGCTCAGTTTCTTCTTCCTGGGTATTAAGTGTCAGCTTCCCAAGACTTGGCCATCAGCCCTATTCTCTTCCTCTATACCTACCTTGGCCTTTAGAAACCACAACCACATCCAGAGTTTTAACAACTGATAATTCTGATAGTTTTTGAATTTATATACTCATCCCAGAATGCTTTTCTGACCTCCAAGCCCATATACCCAACCTCTTACTTGACATCTTATAGTGAATGTCTCAAAGATCTTCAAAATCAATAAGGCCAAAACTAGACCCCAAGGGCTGGTTCTCTCTAAGTATTTTATTTTTCAGGGAATGATAGTATCATTCATTTCTTACATGAGGCAGCAATCAAATAGTCACCTTTGAAACCATTTCTTTCCTTTGCCTTTAATATCTTTTTATAAGTCCTGACATTCTAATGCGCTGATAATCTTTCATATCCATTCAGTCCTTTCACCCTTTCTGCCAACCCTCAAGCCCAAGTTACCATTATGTCTTTCTTAGACTACTTCAGTAGCCCCCTATCTTCTTTTTCTCTCACTCTGTTCCAAACCTAGTCACCAGAGTTACTTGGCATATAACTTCTCAAGTCTGTTGAGTATTCTCCAACCTGGTTTCCTTCCACAGTGTGGAAGCCTTGGGTACTTTGGTATATGTCCTGGGGGGGCTCCATGATTCCTAAAAGCACTAGGATTTTGTAGGAGTTCAGAGAAGTTACTTTCAACAAGTGTGTTAGAGAAGGCTTCACCAAGGAGACTTCCTTTGACTCTGAAGGATGGTTAAGCCCCTATCATGTGCATATGAAAGAAGGTCATTTTAAGGAGTGGGTCCATGAGCATCAACAGGGAGATGACAAAATACAAGTATTGATTCATCAAACAATTAATTATTGAGCATTCCTTATGAGCTAGGCATCACTATCGGTGCTGGGAATACACCGATGAGCAAAACAGACATTGTCTCTGCCTCCATGGAGCTTACAGTCAGAGGTGCCCTGCGGGGAGTGTCTGGAGCACAGAGCACATGAAGAGAATTGCTGGAAGGGTGAGGTAGGGCCAGATCATGGAAGGGTCTTGAACAGAAGACAAGTGTTAACTTTCACTCTTTTAGTCAAGATCCATGAACTCAGATGCTTCCAAGGGATTGTCAGAAAATGTAAATTAGGGATGTGGTCTGGGTGTGGTCTGGGAACAGGCAAGAGGAAGATCTGGGTTTGGGGCAAACTGGAAATCCCAAACTCTATCCAAAACAGTGAGTGATTATGCAACCACAGCAAATTATTGCTATTCAGGGATGTGGGCCCAGAACCTCTGTTATCAAAAGAAGGAAATTCAGGATTTTAGAGAGATTTTTGGTTTGTTGAATTTTGGTAAGTAATTCAATTCTTTGGTAAGTAATTCATTTAGTTTTGAAAGTACCGTAAAGGTCAATCAGAATATTACTGTAGGCTGGATTCAGCTTGGGAATTACTAGTTTGTGGGCTCTGCTTGATGCAAATGGAAGCCACTAAAGACTGCTCATGTGTAAACTGAGTTAAAGATGGGAACTTTTAGGCAGAGAGCCCATGAGAAGTGGCCTAGTAGATAAAGAATGGGAGTCTGGAGCTGGGCAATGAGAAAGAAGATGGGCCTATCCCAGTAGGATTCTTTCGTAGTCATTGAACCCCATGCAATTGCCAGGCTGGAAAAAACATGCACAAATCTCTCTTCCAGCTAGGTATGGCCATATGAATAATTCTGGCCAATGAAATGACAGCAGGACTTTGGATGGGCTTCAGGAATAGTTTTTAAAATGGAATTTGCCTTTTTGTCCTTTCTTCCTTCCATCTTTTATCTTTCTGGGATATGGACATGATGATATCTGAAACCCCAGGAACTATCTGAAGCCAGAGCCAAAGATGATGGAGAAGAAAGATGGAAGGAGTAGGGTCTCTAATATCTAGCCTGGGCTTGGCTACCTCAAGATTTCTACTTGAAAGAAAAATAAGTTTCCTCTGTTAAACCTGGTATATATATATAATATATAAAATTAGTCAAACCTAATTCTGAGAAAGCATCTAACTGAATTAGAGAGCAAGAGAGTAGCAGGAGCCTAGGTTTGGGCGGAAGATTGGAAAGACAACAGTGGCTGAAAGAAAGACACACCTTCAAAAGAGCAGGTGTATAGACATAAAAGACCTGTCCAGTGCTCACAATGTTTCAGACACTGTTCTGAGTGCTTTACTCAATGTTAGCTCATTGAACTCTGACAACTACCTTGTAAAGATTCTGTTCTATAACCATGTTAAAGATGGGAGAGCTAAGGCACAGAAAGACTAAGTAGCTTATCAAGATCTCCCAGGTAGTAAGTAGTAGAACCATGGGCTATCCACGTGGTCGGCTCCGGAGCCCACATTTGTGACCTCCATGTCATTCCACCTTCACCTTGCATGTGATCTGTTCCTACCATTGCTGCCCTGACAGCTCTTCCCACTCACCCTCTACATGTTGCCCTAGAGCCACACTGCTTCCTCTTATTCTTGAAAATGTCAAGTCTCTTCTTGCCTCAACTCAAGGCCTTTGTTCTAGCTGGAGTTTCTGCCTAGAAGGCCCTTCCCTCTAATTTTTGCATGACTAGCTCCTTCTCCTAATTCTGCTCTCAGTTCAAATATCACCTCTTCAAAGAGGCCTCTGTATCAGTAGTTGGGTTGCAATGCATGTTTCCTGTGCAGAATTATAACTATGTCCACATTCTCAGACATTTGTGGGTATGTTTCTACATTTGAGCTAAATAGCATGATTGATTGGAAAACAAACAAACAAACAAACAAACTGCAAACCTGGAACTTGAGTGCCAGCTAGTCACTTATACATGGGTGAGGTATACACCAAGGGCAGAAAGGACAATTTCTACAAAGTCTACTGCAAATAGATGAGTGAAAATATCAGAGTCTTTTTTTTTTTCCTGGATAAATGACCCTCAAAACCAGTGACTGCATTTCCCAATCTCATTTGCAGCAAATGTGGCCATGTGATAAAGTTATGTGATACCTAAATGGAAGTTCCTAAATGGAACTTCTTGGAAAGGATGGTCAAGGGAAGGGCAAGGCTGTCTTTGGTCCTTCTTCCTTCTTGTGGGCTAAAACATGGATCTGAGAGCTGGATCTCAAGTAGCCATCCTGGTCAATGATGTGGAAGCTACATTTAAAAATTAAATGTCCCTGGAGCTCCTGGGTGGCTCAGTCAGTTGAGGAAACAACTTTGGCTCTGGTTGTGATATCACAGCTCGTGAGTTTGAGCCCCTTTTTGAGCTCACTGAGAACAGTACAAAGCCCACTTTGGATCTTCCATCCACCTCCCTCTTTGCCCCTCCCCTGCTTGTGCTCTCTCTCTCAAAAATAAAGAAATCTTCAAAAAGAAGAAAAAGTAAATGTCCCTGATAGATTTTGGTAAATTCCTTAATGTCTTAATTCGGTATAAAAATGATTCCTTCTCTTTTACAAATCTTTCTTTTTCTTTGAAAGAATCTCAGTTGACCAAAAAAACAAAAAACAAAACAAAACAAAAAAAAACCCCAGCATGACATATATAATATTAACCAGCTATAAATCTGGAAGAAATTCAAAAACCAGACAGAAGTCTTTGGTTTTTAAAGCATATTTAATCACGTTTTAAAGCAAAATGAAAGACCACAAATCTATTCAGACATTCCACACAGTAAAGAAATAATTTTTATCAAAATCTTGTAACCTTACTTACACTAAAAGAAATTGTCCTTAAGCAGTGCTGACAACCCTGAGACGTGAATCTGAAAACACTGTGTATTTTTTAAATTATACTTTGGAAGTGTTGAATATACTTAGTGAAATTCCAGAATTAATCCACTCCAGTTTTGCAATAGGCACAGACTCATCCAAAATCCTTCCCTCTTTCCTTTTGGGCAAAGTCCTCCCCTCCCCCACTGAACATACACACACACATGCACACACACACATTTACAGTTGGAATCAATGACCGTAACACATCAAAATATTTACAGTTAATCCAATAGACTTTCATTTCTGTTTCCTGCCTCTGTTTTCCCATCCCCGATGGATGGAAAAAATCTTATTTACCCCCTGGAATATCTCCCAGATGAACTGAGCTGCAGAGAATCTCCCAGCCTAAGGTGGTAGGTTGGCTCTTCGTGCCTATAAATCCAGGCTGCGCAGCAGTCTCTCACAGAATGCCAAGAGAACTGTGTTACTGATCCCCACAAATGCCAAAATTGCAGTGGGTTGACATTTACTATTCAGTCATCATAGAACAAATGATTTATCTAGAAGGAGCACAGCCTTCCAGTGAGATGACAGTTCATGTTACTTTTCAGTGCTGAAGAGGGAGGGAGAGTTCATGAAACAAATTAGCTTCAAACTCCATGGTTTAGCTCGTAATATAGTTCTTTGTAAAAAGTTTAACTACCCTTGACATATAATTTACATACTTAAAATTTATCCCTTTCAAGTGTAGAACTCAGTGGGTGTTAGTATATTCACAGATTTCCAAAACCATCACTATTATCTATTCCCAGAAAATTTTTATTACTCCAAAAGAAACCCTATATCCACCAACAGTCAATCCCCACTCCTCCAACCCTTCAGCCCTAGGCAATCACTAATTTATTCTCTGTCTCTATGGATTTGCCTGTTCTTGACATTGCGTGTAAATGGCATCATGCAACATGTGGCCTTTTATGTCTGGCTTCTTTCACTTAATACTTTTAAGATTCTAGATGAGAGTTCTTGAGGATTATTTGAATTTCTCTTCTAATACCCAGTATGTTTCTACATTGAAGTGCTTTCCATTCATAATCTCACTTCATCCTCCAATATACAATTATATCCACTTTGCATATGAGGAATGGGGGCTTTAGAGAAGTCAAGCAACTCATCCAAGGTCAGACAGCTAATAAGCAATGGAGTAGGATTGCAGTCTAGAGCCATTTGACTCCAAAGCTGGTGATCTTAACCTTCAGGCTCCACTGCCAGCATCCTTATGGATGAGTTCTGATTTTGCTACCCTATCCAGTCTCTTAAATAGGTAAGTACACTGCAAAAAAAAAAAAAGCTTGAGCAGTAAGACACTTTCTTAGGGGATGGACTTGGGTGAAATGCGTCCATGAAATGCAGTATAGCCCATCAGTGAGCTTAGTATCAGTGAGTGTTGACTGGACATATAGGGCCCCAGGGTCCCAGGATCTTTGAGGAGAGTGACCCCACAACTTCCAGCCCAACTTCCAGATGGGCAAATAGGTTGGGGTGTCTGGTTAAAGCTTGGAATGCCACTAACATGCCTCCTTGGGTCTTTAATTGGTGGGTTAATAAATCAGATTATTCACCAAAAGAAATTGGTCTTTAAAAAAAATTTTTTTTAACATGTATTCATTTTTGAGAGACAGAGAGAGACAGAGAACAAGTGGGGGAGGGACAGAGAGAGAGGGAGATACAGAATCCAAAGCAGGCTCCAAGCTGTCAGCACAGAGCCTTACGCGGGGCTCAAACTCAGGAACTGCGAGACTATGACCTGAGCCGAAGTTGGATGCTTAATCGACTGAGCCACCCAGGCACCCCAAGAAACTGGTCTTCTTGATGAATCTGGAAGAAATATAAAGGAAGAGTCATCTTGTTCATCACTGTGTCTCCATAGCAAGATGCAACCCTAAGAATCTGGGGGTGAGATTCACTTATTTCTGATGACTCTCCAAAGAGTGCCAAAACAACCAAACAGAAATCTCTTGAAGGCTGTCAATTTTCATGCTTTTTTTCCCAGAAGAAGTGACATAAATTACAGCTGAAATCCACATTTAAGTCTTCAACCCCATTTCGATTCTCTGTTTCACCTCATACCCTGAAATTTCAAGAAGCAAAAAGGCCAGGAATCACCAGCTTCTTTTCTCCTTCTTTCAACCCTCTTAACTCTGAGAGGTCTTGCTATCCACAGACTGATCCAGTTTAGAAGTGGCCTTATGGGTTGAGAAGAAGCAAAACAGAGGGACTGAGTAATTCTTCCTTAAAATACTGGGCTCTAGACATTCTGGATGCAGGTGCAGAGGAAATGATCTTTGAATGATGATGAATTATTAGGCACATGGTTAAAATGAAGTCAGCCAAGCTCAAATGCTCAGATCTTCATCCTGGCCTGGTTCAATCTGAGGCTCGAGTTAAAGTCTTTCAGGGTAAGAAGAGAGCATCATTCTCACCTCATCGAAGGGGTAGGGGCCATCTGTCTCCGTCTCTGTCAGCAGGAGCCTTTGCTTCGGATGAGCCCAGTCTTCTCTGACATTATACCTGAGAGAGCTTCTCCAGTGCTGAACTCAGACAAAAGCATGTCTGAAACGCTGCACTGCCTATTCCCAGGTGCAAGGCAAATTACTTAATCTCTCCAAGCCTTGTTAAATGGGGAATATTAGTGCCAATCTCTTACGGCTGTTAGAAGGATTAATCGAGATAAAATACATAAAGCACTCTTCAGCGTGTTGGACGTGTAGTGAGTCTCGGTAAACACTGGCTATTGTTTTCATAAATTTCTCTCACAGATTTGGAAGCAAATCCCAGTGTGATATTACCCTGCACTGCAGCCTGCTGAGCTTGCATATCTGGCTTAGAGAGGCTGGGAGGCAATGAAACTGTGAGCTAGCTGTCCTACGTGCTCTCTCGCATGAACACTGCATCTGAAAAGGAAAAGCTTTCAAGAGGCTTAGAACTGGAAGTGTTTTTGAATTCAGCTCATCAGATCTCCTCCTCCTGGAGGAGGACAGGATTAGAGCTTGGGTCAAGTAAGAAATCCAAAGAATGGCAGATGCTGAGGCAAAACGCTGATTGGCTTCAGACAAGGGGAGTGGGGCACGGATCTAAGCCATGGGTTTAAGGTTGGGGGAACAGCCTTGGCCACTGCTAGCCACAGCCTCCTGGGGGCCCATTAGGAACAGGCTCCCCTTCTCCCAAACAACGCAGCCCTCACCAGGACCCATGGTTTGGGGGAGCGGAGCTCCATCCCCACTCATGTCTTCCAGCAGAAACCCGACTTCACAGCCATATGCAGTGGACTTGGGCTGGGGGTGGTGTCTGTGTCTGGATATGGACCAAGAGTCAGGAACCAGGAAGGGAAGAGCAAGTGGGCCGGTATCTGTGGAGGGCAGGAGAGGAAGAAGGAAGGATCCCAGCAGAGCGTTTCTCTACTTCACACTATTTGTGACCTGGCAGTGCAGGTTGGGCTCCTCAGGAACGACAGCTGCAAATAAAGGTTGGGATGTGAGATGTTAGGAATCAGCACCTGTGAAGGCGAAGGGGCAGACACAGGGTCTGTCAGGGGCAGAGGTCTAGTGCGATATATGCTTGACAGCCTCAGCCAGCACAGGGTGGGGGTGGGGGTGAGGATCTGGAGCAGGTGTTGCCTGTCAGAGGGTCCAGGAAGCTGGGAGCCTCTCTACTCCCACCAAACTTGGGCTGATGGGGAAAGAGCATGACCTTGGGCAGTGGCTGGCTCCTTGCAGCTGAGGTGGAGCCTGAAGGAGCTGCTGGCTGAAGGCTATCTACTGAGCACACCCCCTGGCGCTGGGCAGAGGCAGTCCTTAACGCCAGATGGGGATGGCATTAAGAGCTGGGTGGCTACCACAACCCCCTCTTCCCTCATCACAGTCCATTAGCACTGAATTAGCAAATACTGAGACATTGCTCCTCCGGAAAATACCGAGTTAAATTCTGCTCAACATTGTCACCAACAGATCAATACATTACTGTGTTTCTTTCTTAAACACACCTTTAAAAAAAAATACCTGCTGTTGATTCATTAACTTTCGCCAACAGCCCTATAATTCAGACGTGAACAAAGCTTCTCTAATGCACAAGTTTTCTCTATAAGGCTCCTAGCAGCCTTCTTGCACTTGAGAGCGCTAGACAGCTCATCAGCACTATGCTGATGTTGATTCAAAGAATCAACAAAAAAGCACAAAACTGCAAAAAAAAAAAAAAAAAGGTAGCACTAAATAGAGCATGGAAAGGACACTTGTTTTAAGTATGGGGGCCTAAGAAAGAACCCAGAGCTGTCACCTTGTTCAACCTCAGCTGGGATCTTGTGTTCGGCAATCCCCATTTTTTGTCACTCTGCATGTCTGCAAATGACCGTGAAAGCACTGTGAGTATTGACTTTGGGGTTACAGCTACATTTGAGCAAGTAGGCAAGTTCACAAATTCAGAATTCATGAATAATGAGGATCAACTGTGCTTAATATTGTTTTAATTTAAATATTCTTCTTATAATTTAGATATTTACTTTCTAGGTAGTAAGGTTGATGAAATCATGGTTTAATTGTGTAGGATGTGGTTTTTTTCTGACACACGTTAATTTAAATACATTACTGTTAAATTTCCCCGAATCATATCACGCATCCCCAGCAGGGCCCAGATGTCAGGAGTCGGTGATTCTCTGAAGCTGGGTTTTGTGGGCACCAGGGATTTGCTGTGTGGATGGTTTGGCCTACCCAGATCTCAGGAACCCCTTCTCTCCTCGGGTTTCTGTTGGGCTTATTCATTTCTTCCAGGATCACTGGGCTAAGAGAGACCTCTCTTTAATATTCCCCTCAGCATAAGTTATGTTTATCTTTTACTTGCTAATAAAGAAACAGCTTGTGTTTAATGTGGATTGATTCAAATAAGAGAATTCAGCAACTTTCCAAGTCCACCAACCTCTTCCTGTGTGGTTAAATGTTCCCATATTATATGAACATGGAGACAGGAAATGACAAACAATTTGGATATTACCCTGAAAGCGATGTTTTTTTCTTTAAAAATCTTAATAAAAGATTTCTTCAATCTATTTTTCATAACTTTGTGGAAAGCGAGAATAATTTCTGTGAAAGAGCTGGTTCTTAGGCAAAAACACCACTGAATCTTTAAGAAGGCTAGAAATCAGTTGTAAGTGCGAACTGGCATTTGTATTTTAAGATGTCCACGGTTGCTAACATTGCAAAGGTTCGTTGATAGCACAATAATCACAAGGATACAAATTGATTTCCTTCAGTGGGATATCCCTTAAAAGCTTATGAGCTTTTTTAAATTGGCTTCTAGCCTCTCTGCCATGTGATTGGACTACATGTTCCTGTAGTTTGTAGGCGTACGCTGAATTTTTGAAAATAGATAAGCCTAGATATTTATTAGTTGAAAGCAGAGATGATTTAAACCAAACCAAAGACCACATGCATGAAGTTTTTTAAAACATTTAAAGTATATTCGATGTTCAGGAATCTATGTTCTGTTTTCTTCATCTTTGTTCTGTTCCCCCCACCACATTTTATTTAAAAATTTTTTTTAATGTTTATTTTTGACAAAAAGAGGGAGAGAGAGAGAGAGCAGGTGAGTAAAGGAGGGGCAGAGAGAGAGTGGAAGACACAGAGTCTGAAGCAGGCTCCAGGCACTGAGCTGTCAGCATGGAGCCCGACACAGGGCTGGAACTCACAAACTGTGAGATCATGACCTGAGCTGAAGTCGGATGCTTAACCGACTGAGCACCCAGGTGCCCCCATCCCAGCTTTTTTAAAATTTCAGCTTTATTGAGGCATAAATGGCAAATAAAATTCTAAGATATTTAAGTGTGCATCACGACAATTTGCTAATATATTATGAAAGCATTCCTCCATCTAGTTAATTAACACATCCATCACCTCACATTAATCTTTTTGCATGTGTTTGAGGATGTTCAAGTTCTACTCTTCTCGCAAATTTCAATTGTGCAGTGTTGTCAACTAGAGTCACCATGTTTTACACTAGAGCCTCACCTCACACCTTATTCATCTTATAGCTGGAAATTTGTACCCCTTTACCAGTCTCTTCCTATTTCTCCCACCTCCAGCCCCTCCCATCCACTGTCTTACTCTGTTTCTGTGAGTTCGATTTTTCTTTTTAGAATCCACATAGAAATGGTAACATGCAGCAACACAGTATTTGTTTTTCTCAGCCTGGCTTATTTCACTTAGTTAGCATAATGCTATCAAGGTCCATCCATGTGTTTGCAAATGGTAGAATTTTCTTCTTTCTCATAGCTGAATAATCTTCCATGTATATATGTACCACATCTCCTTTACCCATTCATCCATCGATGGGCACAGGTGTTTCCATATCCTGGCTACTGTGCACGATAGCTGCAATGAACATGGGAGTGTAGATATCTCTTTGACATCCTGTTTTCATTTCCTTTGGATATATACCCAGAGTTGGAATTACTGGATCATCTGATAATTCTATTTAAAAATTTTTGAGGAACCTCTACACTGTTTTCTCCCAAGTAATGGGTCCACCATTTTACATTCCCACCAACAAAGCATGAGGATTCCCTTTTCCCCTGCACCCTCACCAACACTTATTATCTCTTGTCTTCTTGATGAGAGCCATTCTGACAGATGTGAAGTAACACATCACTGTGAATTCGATTTTAATTTCCCTGATGATTCATAATGTTGAATAACTTTAAATAAAGTTATGTGCATAACTTTATCGTGTGCCTGCTGGCCATCTGTATGTCTTCTTTGGAAATATATCTATTCAGTTCCTCTGCCAATGTTTTATGGGGTTTATTGTTGTTGTTTTGGCTATGGAGTTGTGTGAGTTTGATATATATATTTGGTGTATGAATTCATTATCAGATAAATGATTTGCAAATATTTTTTCCCATTTGATAGGTTGCCTTTTCATTTGTTGACAGTGTCCTTTGCTGGGCAAGAGATTTTTAGTCTGATATTGTCCTGTTTGTTTATTTTCACTTTTGTTGCCTTTGCTTTTGGTGTCAAATTCAAAAAAGTCATTGTTAAGACCAATGTCAAGGATCTTACCTCCTGTGTATTCTTTTTAGAAGTTTTATGTTTTTAAGTGTTACATTCAATTCTTTAATTCATTTTTTAAAGCTATTATGATTTTTTTTCAGTTTATTTATTTATTTTTAAGGGAGAGAGACAGAGAGAGAGCACAAGCAGGGGAAGGGCAGACAGAGAGGAGAAAGAGAATCCCAAGCAGGGTCTGCACCACCAGCATGGAGGCTGACATGGTGCTTGAATCCATGAACCGTGAGATCATGACTTAAGCTGAATCCAAGAGTTGGATGCTTAACTGACTGAGCCACCCAGGCACCACTCAATTCTTTAATTCATTTTGAGTTGATTTTTGTGTATGGTGTAAGATCGGGGTCTACTTTTCTAACACCATTAATTGAAGAGACTGCCCTTTCCCTGGTGTATATTCTTGGCTCCTTTGTCATAAATTAGTTGACCATATACACATGGGTTTATTTGTTCCATTGTCTTTCATTGTGTTTTCTGATGGCTATTAATGTCCATGTCTGGGTTTCTTTTGTAATGCTCCCCCAGTTAATTATGTCAGGAGAGGGAAAGAAAAGTTGCTAAAAATAATATAATTGATAGTCCAACTCACTATCCCTCCTCAGCAGGAGGGACCCTCCCATCTGAATGTGGATTCCAGATGAAGGGACCATCTATGGTTCCAGAACTTTGTCAGTCCCTCAGGGTAATTCTGCTTCCCGTGGCTTTTACCATACCTGGCTGCACTTTCTGGTTTTACCCCATGATGGTGACAGTAGGTTTTGATCTTCACAGAATACACATTCTGATGTACATTTCACCTGCTTTGTTCACTAAACCACAACCTTCTCTCTAGTAAGGCACAGCACACCACTGCATTCCAAACAGGTTACTGGTATATGATCCTCAGATATCAATGATGGTCAGGTGGCCTCCTGGCTTCCAGAGGCTCAAGTTGGAGCCTCTTGAAACTCTGGACTTGAATGCCTCACCCACTGTCTAATAGCAAGTGTAAGAATAATCACTTTCTGTGTGCCATGGCATGAAAAGGTTGGGGAGCACTCCTCTAGACCAAGGTTCATTGTGGCCTTGGGAACCTTGAGGGGTCCCTTAGTGCCTTTATCCTCAGGCACATTTGCCTGACTCTAGTACCTGGTGACTGGTTCCCAGAATAGCTGGCCCATCTTTAGACTTGAGACTGGCCAGACTTGCTTTATTCCCATGGCAGTGACTGACTAGCTCACTCCCCCTCTTGGGCTTAAGACACAAACCACATTTCCCAGGCCCCTTTCACCTGGCTGGGGATGGAAGACTAGCTGTTGTTGATGGAATGTCAGTGGAAGTGGAGTGTCACTTCTGGGTCAAGACCACTAAGAGCCGTGTGCTTTTTCACACTTTGCTCCTACCATCTCTCCCCACAGTGTCCTCTGACACAGCATATGTTGAAGATGGCAGCTAGGTCCTTAAATGGCTGCATTTTGTCCACTCATCCCAGAGCTTCTGACATGAACTCTGACGTGAGTGAGAAACAAATCTTTTGTATTAACCCTTAAGACTTCAGATTTATCTCTCATAATAACTAGCATTATTTCCAGTAATCAGTAAACTTTCTTTGTCATAGACATTCATGGTCTTATGAGCTGAATTGTGTCCCCACCCCCCAACCCCACCAAATTTATGTGTTGAAGCTGCACCCCCACTATCTCAGACTGTAATTGTATTTAGAGGTAAGGTCTTTAAAGAGGTGACTCATGAGATTAAAATGATGCTGTGAGGGTGGGCCCTAGTCTAACATGACTTGTGTTCTTATAAGGAGAGAAACACACAAGGGGGCTAGTGCACCAAGGGACGACCATGTAGCAATGGCCACAGGGTAGTCGTCTGCCAGCCAGGGCAAGAGGACTCCAAGGAAACCAATCCTGCCAACATCTCGATCTTGGACTTGCAGCCTCCAGGACCATGAGACAATGAGCTTCTGTTGTTTAAACCACCCAGTTTGTAGTGTGAGCTTATGGCAGCCCTAGCACACCGACACACATGGTCAAGTCTTCTTGTGGATCACCCTCGTGTGTCACCCTGTTTCCTTCTTATTTTCCAAAAGATTTGCTTGTACTTTTAACCTGTGAGCAACTGTGGGTCCTCAAACATGCCAGTTTCCCCAGCTTCCCTGTCTCTGCCGTAGGTATCTTTCATGGCCCGCTATCAGTTTTGGTAGTTCTCACATGAATCCAAATACACCCATATTGCTTTGGTGTAATATTCTCCACATTTCTTAATTGTCTTGGTCACAGAGGCTTATTCAAAAGTCTTTACCAAGGCTGCCCCGGATTTAAATTTAGCCGACTCCTCGGCCCTGTAGGAAGCTGGGGGTGTTGAGAGAACATAAGCTCCAAACATTTTTGCAAGATTCTCCTATTACTACATCGCTCCTCAAAGCCTGTCACCAATACATCCGCTCCATTATAGGTTTCTCTGATACAGGATCTATCTCTGAAGAGCATGACCCTGCCTGGGGTGTGAGTGCAAGCTCAGCAGAACTGTGCACCTCTCTTACTGCTCTGGAGCCAGGACCTGCCTGTGGAGTCAACGAGCTTGTCTAATTGTGGCAGCTGTCATGTTGAGCCAAGACCGAGTTCTGCTGATGGAAGCAAGAAGCATAGTTCTCGGCAGCCCACAAAACTCAAGATACTACCTTGCAAAAGCTTTGCTCTGGCTCAGAGCTTTTGAATAGGCAACCACTCCCCTGATAGATGGGGCTTCCAAAGTACACACGGGCCACCTGCTAGGCTGGTCGCAAGTATTTTATGGTTCAGCTTGGGGAATTTGTTTAATACAGCTCCCTCTACTGGGCTATTATTCACCCTGAAGCTTTCGGTGTCCTAACCTTGTAGGAGAAAAGAACCGACCCAGTTACCTATTGAGAATCAATTGGTATTGATGACAGAATCAACAAGGAATCAGTATTGTCTGATGTGAGAATATTGACGGCGCTTAAGTGTGATCCTCTGAGGTTCTGCCAATCCTTTTTGAGTGGTCTGGCACCTTAGATCCCACTTTGCATTTCAGGAACTTGACATCTGAGAAAAGAGGCAGGAATTCCGACTGGCCTTCCAGGAGGCAGAGGATAATATAGTCATAGCATTTTCTTTCAGGGACAAGTATGATCCCAAGTTCAGTTCCACAGGGTAGACACGCATGAGAGACAACAGGGCAAAGGTGTTCCAGAAAGCCAAGCTAACACACATTCACAGACGTGGCCCTTCCAAAATAAAGAGACTGAAAGGAAAGCAGGCAGCTCTCCTGAGAGTCTCATCTGGACCTCAGTGGGAGCTCCAGGCTTGCACCGAAGGCTGTTTGTGACCTTCACAGAACTGTTACATACTTTTACAAAAGGCCAATCCAGACTCCATCCCCTATGCTCTCCTTCTCTTGCTGCAGTTCTAGGTCAACAGGAAGCTCTAAAGCAGGGGGTGAGGTTGTGAGAGTCCCTGCAAACATGCATCCTCTCTCTACAGAGCTCAGGGCCATCCTGGTCCCAGTTCAGCACATGGAGTGAAGATTGCTCTTGGCTGAGCCACAATGGTGAGTCTACCCAGTCGCACACTTCTTTCTGTCTGCATCTTAGCGTAAACATCATCCGTGTCAGGGTTTGAAGGAATGCAATAAATAGCACCTTTCTTTCCTGTCTCAAGAGTCAGGCAAATGAGATCAAAATGACAGCCCCAATAAAAGCTGAGCTGGAGAATGTGGCTTGAAACATACAAGCCAAGTGGGCTTTCTGGTCTCTCCTGTGCTGAACGTACTCAGCTACAAGCAGCACCTTCCCAGCAAAGCCTGCCTCTGTAAAGCTTATGGCACAGAGGAGCAGAACGGAAGGGTCCCCACCAGGAAATGACTGAGTCACACTGTCACGATTCCTGAAAGCAGTGATCGGATAAGTCATCCCTCCTCCCCCGGGGAGATGAATAAAGGCCTGGCAACAGCCCAAGAGTGATACTCCAGTGAAGAAACCATCAAGAGAAAGAAAGTGTCCCCCCAACCATCTCTGGAAGCCTCTGTGTATCCTTACCCTCTTCCCTCTGTGTAGGCACCACGGGCCCACGTGGGGACACTCACACACATTGCCAGGACCTCCCACAAAGACGGAGTTGGGAGCTCTACCCTGGGCTTTTGAAGCTTGCAGTTTTATCTATGGCTTCCCTTACCATTCTGAATTATAATTATTTTTTCACCTCCTGCATTAGAGCTTGAACTTCCAGAAGGCAAGACAATACTTCATTACTCTACAATGCATCTCCATATCCCTAGTGCCTAGTACATAGTAGGTGTTCAAGAAATGTTTCTGGGATGCATGGACAAAACAAATGAATGAAGAATAAACGATGGGAACTGAGAGAGGTAGGGCTTTTTTTTTTTTTTTTCTAGAAATAAATGAAGGCTTTGACTTGGTCTGCAGGCAAAGCTGCCTCAGGCCTGAGGGTTATCTTAGCGAAACCCCTGGAACTGAGCAGCCCCACAAAGTCCACCAGAGCGAAGAGAACGGGACCTGAGCCAAATTCTTCAGAACGGCGGTGTTTTGAAGGTTCTGTCTGCATCCCCACTGGGTCTCTACAGCCTGGCCTGGGCCCCTCAGCCTGAGTGTAGACCCCTCCTGTGGATCCTGTGAGGTCACTCTCAGTTCTCCACACGCCCCCACTGCTTCCCACCCTCCCTCCTCTAGGCTGCAGACCTTCTAGACTCTGGCTTGGGGAGTATGTAAGATGCTCTCACGACTGAAGCACAACTGTTAATAAAATAAGATCTAAATATTCACATATTATACATCATACTTTTTTTTTTTTTTGGCCTTGTATAGACTTGAATAGCATCTTGTCCAGAAAGTATGCTCAAAAACACTGGTTGGATAATTCATTGACCAATACCGTATGTCTAATTACATCGATAACAAGTATAATCACTTAGACTTTCAAAGAAGGAAGACTATCAGGGGTGCCTGGGTGGCTCAGTCAGTTAAGCGTCCCACTTCAGCTCAGGTCATGATCTCATGTTTCGTGGGTTTGAGCCCTGCCTTGGGCTCTGTGCTGACAGCCAGCTCAGAGCCTGGAGCCTGCTTCGGATTCTATGTCTCCCTCTCTCTCTGTTCCTCTCCCTCTCACACTCTGTCTCTCTCTCTCAAAAATAAATAAACACTAAAAAAAATTAAAAAGAAAAAAAGAAGGAAGGAAGACTACAGAAAAGAGGTTCTACAAGAACTACTGGCATTTTTTTTCGGGGCCATGTGACACCGAGGGTAAGACATGGAAACCAGCCCAACAGACTGGCGTCTGTGTTCCGCCTCTGCCACATCTCTGACAGGTCCTCTACCTTCTCTAAACTGTGGTTTACTTTTCTGTAATCTGGGGATGATAATTGCATCTCGCTCATAGGACTCTTCAATGGAAGTTAGATAAAATAAAACATTAAATGCTTAGCATGCTATCAGGCACATAGTAACTTTTTACCATAAATTTTTTTTTTTCCAAGTGTAGATGTTGTTTTTGTTATTTTTATGAGTTAAGATTCTGGGGCAGTGCAGCAGGGCGGGGGGGGGGGAAAGGGGGGGCTGGAGACAAGATTATAATAGGTTTTCTGGGGCCTGTGTGAAAGGGGGAAAGCCCAGACACAGTGATCCCATGCTGTGCCCCACATCTGTGACTCTCCAGATGTTCACAAATGGAATGGTTTTCTGCAAAATGAAGAGGAGGTAGGAAGGGGGTCAAGGAAACTTAGAGGACCTCACAGACAGAGTTAGGGGCATGGTGTTCAATAGCCAAATCCAGCTCAGAAAAAAAAAAATGACAAAGGAGACTTGTGCTCTTTTCTGGAAAGTTTGCCCTAGGGATCTCACGCAAACCCCATCCTGCAAAGAACAGGAGAGAAAGAGACACGCAGCCGGCCCCTCTCATGCCTCCTGCCAGCCAGCCCAGCCGTCCTTCAGAACCTGCTTCCGGCCTCACTGGTGAGAGGAGGTGCGTCCTTTGGCCCGGGAACCATCAAAGATCTTAGAGGCATGCCCTGTGTCTGACCTGTCAGGGAAAGTCAACCCTGCGGGGGAATGTTCTGGGGACGCTGCAGGGTGAGGGCGGCAGGTTTGGCCGTGGAGGGAAGCAGCGCGTCCACACTAGAGACCTTCAGGGGGGGCAGAGAAGCTGGCGCGGGGGCAAGTCCGTGGGCTATTTTAGGCCAGGCCCAGAACCGGAGTCCACGGAGGTCTTGTTTATATAACATCTGCAGAAGGCCCTTTGGAGAAAATAACCCTGGGTCTGCAGGCCAGGCTACAGCGAGCAGGGGTGTGGCTGCGAGCTTCCTGTTGTTCTTGGCCAGGCTGCCCAGCTGTTTGTTTGGCCCTTCTCTTGGAGCCATTCGCTTCCGTGCTGCCTGCTCCTTCCAGTGTCTTCTGCTCCCTTCGTACAGGGCAGCACAGCGGGGCCCTTCCTCAGAGGTGGTGGCTCAGGCTCTGTGCCCAGAGTGTCGCCCCTCCCCTGCCCCAGGCTCCCTGGCCACTCTGCAACCTCGGGGTGTCCTTCCTGCACACTCCCTGAGCTGAACGCCTTCACTCTCAGACCTAGCGTGGTCAGGGAAGGGTGCACGGCCTGGGGTCAGCCGGACGTGGGTCTGAATCCAGTTCTGCCTTTTGATAGCTGCTTGATGCAGAGGGAGTTGCAAAACCCCAGAGTTGTTTGCTGCGTGCACAAATGTATACAAATACACGAGAGATGGATAATACGCCTCCATTCCCCTCACACCAGGCTTGCTCAAAGGTGTTAAGACTATCTTGTTATCTCTTTGAAACGCAGATTCCCCTGGTGCTCTGGTCTGAATGTTAGTGTCCCTCCGAAATCCTAACCCCTGAAGGCTGTGGTGCTGGGAGATGGGGCCCTGGGGGGGGTGCATTAGGCAGACCGTGGAGCCCTCCTGAGTGGGACTTGTGCCCTTTATAAAAGAGGCTCCAGAGAGATCCTGGCCCCTTCTGCCATGTGAAGACACTGCAAGAAGTCTGTGACCCAGAAGAGGACCCTAACCCCACCCCGCTGGCCCCTGGTCTCAAACCCCCGGCTTCCAGAACTGTGAGGATTAGCTTTATGTTGTTTATGAGCCACCCAGACGGTGGCATTTTGTGAGGGCAGCCTGAACAGACTTAGGCAATGGGGAGGGGGACGAAGGCCTTTAAAATTTACATACACAAACATCTACCAATCTTTAATGGACAGTCTGATAAATCTGTTTCCCTCTGTATCCACCCATGTTAACTACGACCTGGGTCAAGACACAGAGTACTCCCATCAGCCTTGCATGAAAAGTCTCTATGTGTCCCTTTCTAGTCTACGACTTGCTTACGCCTCATCTACCTGCCTTAGTCTGCTAAGGCGGCCATCACGAAACACCACCGACTGGGTGGCTTAAACAACAGAAATCAGTTTCACACAGTTCTGGAGGCTGGACATCTGAGACAGGGTGTCGGCACCGTCTGGTTCCGGTGAGAACGCTTTTCCCGGCTGCCTTCTTGCTGTGTGTTCACAGACCCCTTTGTGCACGTGGAGAGAGCAAGCTCGCTTGTGTCTCTTCTTTTTTTTTTACGTTTATTTTTGAGGGAGAGACAGAGCATGAGTGGAGGAGGGGCAGAGAGAGAGAGGGAGAAAGAATCCCAAGCAGGCACAGAGCCCAGTGTTGGGTTCGATCTCACCAATGGTGAGACCATGACCAGAGCCTAGATCAAGAGTCGCCGCTTAACAGACTGAGCCACCCAGGTGCCCCTTTTGCATCTCTTCTTATGTGAATACTAATCCTATCAGTTCAGAGCCCCATTCTTATGAAGTCATCTAACCTTAATTCAGTAAAGGCTCTATCTCCCAGTACAGCCACATTGGAGGTTAGGGCTTTAACATGTGAACTTGGGGGAATACCATTCTGTCCACGACGCTACCACCATACACTGGCTGGTAGCTACTACGTCATTTACAATATCTCAAAACTGAAAGGAAATGTCCATAAGGACAAAAATGGATACACAAATGTTGGTATGCTCATACAACGCTGCGATGAAAAAGAATGGGCTACTGATACAAAGGACCCTTTCTGGGTATTCCTCTGAGCAAGTTATGAATGAAACCAAGCAATAAAGGGCTTTCAAACTTGTAAATTCTGATCTCTGCCTGCACTCCTCCAAAGTTTGGTTCATTTAGACCAAGTTTAATTATACCCTCGTGTCTGAAAGCAAAATTTCAAGACTTTCAGGACTTGGCCTAGACACTGGCAATCCTCCCACTTCGGGGTAGTGATGGAGACCCCGGCTCATTGCCTGAGTGGTTCCCGGTAGAGCCTTGTTAATGTGAAACATTGCTTTCTTGGGGGGCGGGGGGGGAGAGGCCTTGACTTTGAAGTTAGATTTTCTGTTGTTTATTTTTAACAGTTGTCCTGCCAGTTTGGGTTAAGCTAACAGGCGAAAAGTGTTTTTATAAAAATCACCTCTTTTTTAGGCAAGGGCTTTTAATTCAATAATAGATTTCAAAGTGAAGGCAGCTAGGACTTGAGATCTGAGGTAACCAAGCCAAATAGCTCACAACCCTGCAAAATACAGCATCTCCCAGGCTGTTTGCTGCCCCTGGAGATGTCATTCTGGTTTCTGTGAGTCCGGTTTTACCCAGGGGTCTTGCTTGCCTGCTGTCCCAATTTGCCTCTGGTTTTTGTACTAGCAGGCTATTAAAATGGACAAAAACAGGGACACCTGGGTGGCTCAGTCAGTTAAGTGTCCAACTTCAGCTGAAGTCATGATCTCACGGTTTGTGAGTTTGAGCCCCGTGTCAGGCTCTGTCCTGAATGCTTGCTGAGAGCCTGGAGCCTGCTTCATATTCTGTGTCTCCTTCTCTCTCTGCTCCTCCCTACTCACACTCTGTCTCACTCTATATCTCAAAAATAAATAAATGTAAAAAAGAAATTTTTAAAAATGGACAAAAGCAGAGAAGCCAGCGAAGTCAAGAGGAAGAGTCTGTATGTTAACATCAGAGAGACCTGGGTTTGAGTCCTATATCCTTCCTGCCTGGCCGTGTGACCTCGGGCAGGTTACTTAAACGTTCCAAGTTTCATCATCTGTAAAATGGGGGTGATAATGCCTACCTCTGAGCATTTATAAGAATTTAGAAACAATATCTGTGGAGTGTGTGGCATATAGTAGTTTATTCATTCAAAAATATAACGTTTTGCGTAAAATATTTATTGACCGTGTGTCCACTTGAACAGTAGGAACAGAGTGGTAAATACAATGACCTCTACCCTCACGGAGCTCAAGGTTATACCACAGTCACTATTCCAACTGGTACAGTAAAAGACCCTCAACATCACTAATCATTAAGAAAATGCAAATCAAAACCATCATGGGATATCAACTCACACCTGTTAGGAGGACTCTATCTATCTATTTATCTATCTATCTATCTATCTATCTATCTAATACATATTGGCAAGATACATATCTATCTATCTATCTACCTATCTATCTATCTATCTACCTATCTACTACATATTGGTAAAGAGATTAGGAGTCCCGTACACCACTGGTGGGAATGTAAAATGGTGCAGCCACTATCAAAAACAATATGGTGGTTTCTTAGAAAATTAACAATAGCAGGGCACTTGGGTGGCTCAGTTGATCAAGCTACCCAGTCAGTTGAGCAGCTGACTTTGGCTCAGGTCATGATCTCGTGATTCGTGAGGTCAAGCCTTGTTTCAGACTCATTGCTATCAGCACAGAGCCCACATCAGTTCCTCTGTCACCCCCCACCTGCCTTTCTCTTTCTCTCTCTCTCTCTCTCTCTCTCTCTCTCAAAAAAATAAATAAATATTTAAAAGAAGAAGAAGAAGAAAGTTAACAATAGAACTACCACATGATCCAGCAATCTCACTTCTGGGTATTTTTTCAAAAGAATTGAAATCAGGATCTTGAAAAGATATTCACAGTCCCATGTTCATTGCAGTGTTGCAAATATCCCATGTCAGTTGATAGTAGCCAAAATGGGAAAACAATCTAAAAGTTCATTGATGGATGAGTGGGTAAAGAAAATGTGGATTATACATACAATGGAATATTATTCAGCCTTAAAAAAGGAAGTCAATCCTGCAATAGCGTGGATGAACCTCGAGGACATTATGCTAAGTGAAATAAGCCCAGCCACAGGAGGACAAATATGACATGATACCATGTAGATGAAGTATTAAGGTCATCAAACTCAAAAAAAGAGGAGAATGGTGGTTACCAGGGACCAAGAAAAGGTAGCAACAGGGAGTCACTATTCAATAAATGTAAAATTTCACTTAACACAAGATGAATAAGTTCCGGAGATTTGCTGCACAACAGGGTACCTACAGCTAACACTACCGTACAGTACATTTGAAAGCTGTTAATAGGTTAAATCCCATCTTCACTGTCCCTACCCCAATTAAAAAAAAAAAAAATCTGGATCATGGTAATGTTTGCATAACTTTGTAAATTTAAATTTATTAAAATTCATTGCATTTCATGGTATGTAAATTATACCTCAATAAAGCTGTTTTTTTTAGGTTATCTATGGAATATTGTTTAGTGTTAAAAAAATGAGCTATCAAGCCATGAAAAGACATGGAGGAAACTTCAATGCATATTACTAAGTGAAAGAAGCCAATCTATACTGTAGAATTTCAACTCTATGACATTCTGGAAATAGATCAGTGGTTTCCAGGGTGGGACAGGGAGTAGAGAGGTATAGGCAGGGCACAGGGGATGTTGAAGGCAGTGAAACTACTCTGTATGATATTATAATGGTGGACACAAGCCATTAAACATTTGCCGAAACCCATAAAATATACAACAGCAAGAGTGAGCCCTAAGGTAAACGATGGACTTTGGACAATTAGGCTGTATCAACGTAGGTTCATCCTTGGAACAAATGTACCAGTGCGGTGAGTGGTGTTGGTAACTTGGAGGGCTATGCACGTGTGGGGGCAGGAAGCACGTGGTAAATCTCTGTACCTTCCTGTCAATTTTACTGGAAGCCTGAAACTGCTATGAAAAAGGAAGTCTTAAAAACTTCAGGGCCGCATCTCTTTCAAGTCTATTCCATGTTGCCACTCCCCTCCCCAACCTCCTTTACCTGTTCCACTTTTTCCCCTCATAATCACCTTCTTATGTGCTATATAATTTATTTACGATACCTAATCCATTCTAAGTTGTGTGATTCTCTTTTCGCGCTTTAACATACATGAAATCAGGACGTGTTTTATAATTGATAGCAATTAGTAGCATTCTTTCCACCTTTCTTTAGTGGGACATGAGTAGTGGTGTGTCTTACCTTACAGCCATCTTCGAGATGATGACCTACAGCATTTTTATTGTTTCTTGTCTGTATTCCCCTCTAGAATGTCAGCTCCACAAAGGTAGGACTCTATTTTGTTTGCTGCTGTATTTTAAGTACCTAGAATAGCATTTGGTATATGGTTAGTCCTCCATAAACACTTGTGGCATGAATGAATGAATGAATGAATGAAAGAATGAATAGATGAATTGGTGTTGTACCTACTGTTGATTGACTGACAATAAAACAAAGGAGCTGAAATTAAAAGGCAAGATGAGGTATTAGAACAACCTATTTTCTGTTCTATCCCCCAGAGATGGGGAAAAGAGGCTAGTTAAGAAGAATGTGAGTGGGTCACCAGGCCTCACCCCCCCAGGGAAGAAGAGACCTGCAAAGACCTTTGGGAAGGCTGAAAAGAAGGTTGCTAAGGTTAGCTCAGTCCCAGAGCCTTCTGTTCGGACTGTCTCTCCACTGACGCACTAATTGATGACACTCCCTAGAGATGCCGAAAGTAGCCCAGACTTGTAGGAAAAGTGGGTAGAGGACCCCCAGCCCTCCACCCCTTGGTCAATTAATCTCCTTTCAACACTCCCCAGTGGTCCAGGAATTAGCTATCCCCCAAAGCAGGCTCAGTCTTTTCGGTTTTGTTTACAGATCTCTTCGGTTGGCCCTCCTGAGCAGTGGTGACCTGGAGGCCCTCGGCTGGGGTTGGAGTGGTTTCCTGGCCACTGCGGAGGGGCTGCTCTGCATTCATTACTGAAGGCCCCGGGGCACGTGCGTGCCTGGGAATAGTTAATTTCCTTGTGAGACGGAGCCCGTGCTCTGGTGCGCATTACCAACGCTTACCGACCTGCCACAGACGGCCTCTTTGTTTTCCTGTAGTTTCAAGGGACAATCTTGTATTGTCCCTTCTCTCACCAGACCTCTAGAAGGATTTGAAGGGTCAGGGAGCTGAGGAAACGCATTTGGGGGACCTGTACTCTTCCCATAGAATGGAGACCCCTTTTCTCAAGCAACTTCCAGCGGCTCCCCCTTTTCTCTTTCGCTCTGGGGCACTCAGCCATTAGGCACAGCACCTGGGGCCCACACTAGCTTTCAGGGCCCACAAAAATGTTTTCATCACTTTTAAAATCAGAAGGGAAAAAACAGAATTTTAGGATCAAAAATGCTTTTTTTTTTTTTTGCCTCCAGAAAATTCTAGGGTCCAGGAAAATCGATTACATTTTGCTTAAAAAAACAAATAAATAAAATGCTGAAGTATTTAAAGTTCTACCAAAACTAATTTCTAACGTAGACATTATTTTTTAATGTTTATTTATGTTTGAGAGAAAGAGAGTGCGCATGAGCAAGTGGGCGAGGGGCAAAGAGAGAAGGAAACACAGAATCTGAAGCAGGCTCCGGGCTCTGAGCTGCCAGCACAGAGCCCAACGTGAGGCTGGAACTCATGGACTGCGAGATCATGACCTGAACCAGAGTCAGACGCTCAATCAACTGAGCCATCCAGGCATCCCTAAGTTGGACTTGATTATGAGGAAGAGGCCCACAGAAGTCATGTTGCCACCCTGCTTATTACCAGGTTAGAAAAGGGATCTTGTAGGGTGCCTGGGTGGCTCAGTCATTAAGCATCTGACTTTGGCTCAGGTCACAATTTCACTGTTCGTGAGTTGGAGTCCCACATCAGGTAAACTCGAGTCCCAGCTTAGGTTGAGCCCTGCTTCTCTCTCTCTCCACCCCCCTCTCTATCTCCCTCTCTCTGCTCCTCCTGGGATTCTCTCACTCTTTCTGCCCCTCACTCACCTGCACTCTCTCTCTCTCTCTCAAAAAAGGCAAAAAGAAAAGTGATCTTGTCATTCATGAGTGGTCTGGTGGGTTAGGAATATTTCGGCTGGAGCAAATGCGCCAGGGGAATTCTCAAGAGAAAAGGCAGGGTGGCACTAACATTTATTGATTGTCACTCTGTGGTAGGCTTGGTGCTGGACATCTTATGTACATTATCTCACTGAGGCCTTACAACTCTGGAAGGCCAAATAATCACCCAATTTTGCAGTGAGTTTAACATACTACTCACTCCCTGGCCCCCCCAACATCTAGCTGTGTAGTTCCCTCTCTTAAAAAAAAAATCATTTATATGTTTATTAATCCTTCTCAATGAGCTTATCTAAATATTGTTTGGGGATCTTTTTTAAAAATGTTTTTTCCTTTTTGATATTTAAATTAGAACCGGAAAGATGGGTATTGCCGGAGGCCTAACTGAGGTTCTGAAGAGTTTTGACTTATTCTAAGATGCACCTAGGCTCTCCGGGTGTTTGGTTACGTAGTAAGGCAGTCTGCCTTGAGAATGGATAGTTTTTATCTATCTATCTATTTATTTATTTATTTTAAAGAATCATGTTTCCAATGCCCAAACATAATTTAAAAAACAATTTCACAATCAGATTTTGGTTGCTTCGGCCCCCTCGCCAGATGCCCACGCTGTCCTCAAAATGTGGCCTACGGACCGTTTAATTAGGAAAAACAGAAAACAACGTTTGCCTACTGGGAACAAAATCCTGCAAAATCTGGCCTTAGGAAAACAAACAGAGCCGACTTGAGGAGCTCTCGATGGAACCACTTGCTTCGTTCTTTATTCAATGCCTCTGAGTGCCTGCTGGGTTATGTGTCGGCACCGCGTGAGCAGCTGGGGAAGAAGGCACGTAGGGGATTTAGTCTCAGCTCTCAAGTCACTCCCCGTCTAGTGGAAACAACCATCCTGGACCAAACCACCACTGTCTTCCGTGTGGATGGTTGCAGAGGCCTCCAGTCTGGCTCTCCGTTCTGCACCCATCGGACAGAGGGATTCCTTCAAGCACATGTCAGAGCATGCTCTTTCTCTGTGGAGCCCTCTGTTGGTATTCTCTGACCGGTCCCCTCCTCCTCTTCCCCTCGGGGCTGGTGCTGCAAGCTTGCTGGCCTTCTTGCTCTTTCTAAAGCAGGCCACTCTCACATTCGTGGCTCTCCGTTTGCTACTCTGCGGGCTGGGAATGCTGTTCCACCAGAGAGCCACGTGGCTCACTCCTCAGTCAAGCCTTTACTTAGGTGTCACTTCAGTGATGCCCTCCGTGATTACCCCATTCACATCTGCAGCTCCCACTCCAACCCTCCATGTGCCTCCCCCTGGGATCATTTCACTCCACTGCATTTACCATCCTCTAACCATATTGTGTGTTTTACTTAACTTTCACGGTCTATCTTCCCCTTGCTCCTTAAGAGCAAATATTTTGTCCAGTATTACCACCAACTGTATCCCTAGTGCTTGGAACAGTGTCTAGCATATAGTAGTTGCACAATAAGAATCAATTTATCTTTTGACTAAATGAGACATTGATGGAAAGCAAATAAACAAAATGCCATGCAGGTATGGTATTTTGAGGGCACAGGAGAAACTCCTGTCTGCTTACAGAAATCAGAAGACTCACTCAAAGAGTAACTATGCTTAATTTTGAATTAAGATAGGTGAAGAAAAAGGGATGGTACTCAAATAGAGAGAAGAGTGTCAGCAAAAGAATGTGCCTGTTTGGGAACTGCAAGTAGTTTTGGTACAACAGGAGCAGAGGATGCATATGGAAAGGGCAACGGCATGGAACAAAGTTGGATGTAAACCAGCTCCAGCTTGCGTCCAGCTAAGGAGTGTTGACTTCCTCCTTTAGGTGATGGTAGCCATTGAAGGCCATTACATGGAAGAGAGACATGATTGGATTTATGTTTCAAAAAGACCCCTTGGGAAGTCTTGGGACCCCCTGGGAAAGAATTGGGCAGAAGCTGGGAAGACGGGATTCAGGAGTGACTTCATTAGAACTGCTGTAGGTGGCTAAGCCATGTGCAGTGACCAAGTATGACAAGGGGAGGGATTTAAGAGATATCGAGTCACAGATTCTAGAGGACTTAACGACCTGTGGTCAAGAAGGGGAGAGAAGATAACTCGAGCAGAAAGACTGAAATATGGCCCCTGGGTGGCTCAGATGGTTTAGCATTTGACTCGTGATTTTGCTCAGGTCATGATCCTGGGGTCATGGGATCAAGCCCTGCTGAGCATGGACCCTACTTAAGATTCTATCTCTCTCTCTCTCTCTCTCCCTTTGCCCCTCCCCTACTTGCAAGTTCTCTCTCACGAGAGAGAGAGAGAGAGAAAGAGAGAGACTGGAATGACTCTCCCAAGTGTCTTTAGGATATTTGAAGTAAATATACCAGTTTGTCCAACAAATATTTAGTGAGAACCTACTATATACCAGGTACAAATCTAGGCATTGGGAATACGGCTTTGGACAAAATAGAAAATGCCCTAGTGAGAGAGACTGTCAGTAATAAATAGAGGTAATATAATTTTGGATTGTAATAAACCTTGTGACAAGACAGAAAAGCATAGTAAAAAGATGGAACGCAATGTTAATTTTACATAAGAATCAGGGGTGATCTCTGAGGAGGTGATGTTAGAGCCCAGGAAAGCCATGCGAAGATCCAGAGGAAAAGATACCCATACAGAGGGAATAGTGAGCAGAAAGAAGCTGTGGCTGAAACAAGGGATGCTTGTTTGACAAACGATGAGAAGGTCAGTGTGGCTGAAGCTCCAGAAGTTAAGTAATGGGATAAAGGGGGGTAGGCAGGGCTAAGTTCTTATAGCTTCCACTATGACAGTGAGTGTGGATTTCATTCAAAGTGTGATGGGAAGCCATGGGATGGCTTTGAGTAAGGGGGAGACACAATTTGATTTTTGTTGTTGTTTAAATCATTCTGGTTGTGGAGTTCAGAATGAATTCCAGAGATGTAAGAATAGAAGCAATAGTCGGGGCAAAAGAAAATGGTGGCTGAAAGTAGGGTTGCAGAAATGAAAGTGTTAAGAGATAGATAGCTTTTCTTTTTTCTCTTTGAGGATAGAAAAGTCAGGGTTTGACGATGGATTGAATGTGGGGACAATGGAAATCAAGAATCACTCCTAGTTTCTTCATCTGAGGAAATACATGCATGTTAAAACACCCTTTACTGAGGTTCTGAGGCATTAGGCAGGATTAGGTTTTAAGGCAACTGAGAAGAGAATCAAAGGTTTTCTTTCAGGCATATTTCCCTTGGAAAGCCTAATCAACATCCAAGAGGAAATATGGGAAGACAGCTAGAGACACAGGTCCAGAGGTCATAGGGAAGGTTTAGGTTGAGATAAAAATTTCAAGGTGTTTGACGTCATGATTTTGAATGAGATCACCACACCAAGAAGCCTGAATGTAGATAAGAAAGAGAAGGTGGTGCAGGACTGATCCTAGTTCATTCAAGATAACAGTAGTCATGTGGAGAAGGAGGAGCAGCCTATGAAGGAGGAAGAGATGCTGTTGAGATAAATTTGAAAGGATGGTGTTCCAAATGCCAATTGAAGACATTGTTTCAAGAAGGAGTAATCTTCCGGGGCGCCTGGGTGGCTCAGTCAGTTAAGTACCTGACTTCAGCTTAGGTCATGATTTCTCAGTCTGTGAGTTTGAGCCCTGCGTCGGGCTCTGTGCTGACAGCTCAGAGCCTGGAGCTTGCTTCCGATTCTGTGTCTCCCTCTCTCCCTGCCCCTTCTCCACACATGCTCTGTCTCAAAAATGAATAAATGTTAAAAAATTAAAACAAAAAAGAAAGAGTAATCTTCCATGCCCAGTGCTGCTGAGAGGTCTCCACAAAGGAGATCTGAGAATTGACCACGGGACATGGCAAGATGGAGATCACTGGCAACCTTGACAAGGGTTGTTGTAGCAAAGTGGTGGTGACAGAACACAAGGAGACTGGGAAGTGCAAAAGTGAACATAGGACTATAGGTGACTCTTACAAGCATCTCTGCTTTAAAAGTGTACAGAGAGTTGGGGCGCCTGGGTGGCTTAGTCGGTTAAGCGTCCGACTTTCGCTTAGGTCATGATCTCGCGGTTCGTGGGTTCGAGCCCCGCGTCGGGCTCTGTGNCTTTCGCTTAGGTCATGATCTCGCGGTTCGTGGGTTCGAGCCCCGCGTCGGGCTCTGTGCTGACTGCCAGCTCGGAGCCTGGAGCCTGTTTCAGTCTGTGACTCCCTCTCTCTCTGACCCTCCCCTGTTCATGCTGTCTCTCTCTCTCCTAGAAATAAATAAAACATTTAAAAAAAAAAATAAAAGTGTACAGAGAGATGGAGCAAGAGCTGCTGGGCCCAGGGGCCAAGGGGATTTTATTTTGTTTTGTTTCTGCAGCATATTTATGTGCAGATCGGAATTAATTCAATGGAGAAAGGAAAGCTAAGAAAGGAGAAAGAGGTGTGAACTGTAGGAGTCAAACCCTTACCGAGTAGGAGGGAAGAAACACAGCACACAGGTAAAGGGGGTGGTCTGAGGAACAGGGACCATCCCGTCTGCTGGAAGAAGAGGAGTGGCAGGATGTGGGCGCGCAGGTGCTTGGTCCTACCAGGAGTCCTCTCTGGTTGCTTTTATGTTCTTGGGGAAATATTCAGCTGAGAGTGAGAAAGTGGGAGGGATGTTGGAATTTTGAGAAGCCACAAGGTCAGGAGATTACGTTGGATAGCAGATGTATTATGATTGCCAGACTGTGGTGAGTGCTCACCGAAGATATACAGTCCTTAAATCTTATCCATCTTTTTTGAGATATAACTGACATATAACATTGTATAAGTTTAAAGTAGATGATGGGCTGATTTGATACACTTCTATATGGTGAAATGATTACCACAGTAGTGTTAGTTAACACCTCCATCATGTCATATAATTACCATTACTTTGTTGAGATGAGAGCATCTAAAAGCTACTGTCTCAACAACTTCCATGTATACAACAGAATTGTTAACTATAATCACCAGAATGTATGATAGATCTCCAGAACTTACTCATCTCATAACTGGAAGTTTGTACTCTGTGACCGACATCTCCCATGTTCTCTTCCACCATCCATGTCCACCATTGGTAACCACCATCCTCCTCTCTGTTTCTTTCTTTTCTTTTCTTTTTTTAACGAAAGATTTTATTATATGACTTGCAAACTGGTAGTTCCAAGTTGCCTCCAAAAACATTTATTGAACATCAACAATAAATTAAGCAGATAATGTAGCAAGACAACTATGAGGAAGAGCAGCTTAAATTAGATACATTCCCATTTCCTTAAAAAAACAAGATTGTTATTCTATATTCACATAGCCCTATGTGCCTTCCTATTCTTTTTCCATTTCTGATCATCTTCCCCAAATTGCTGAGTGTGCAAAATTAAAAGCCTGAAGATATTCATAAGTTTTAGTATTCTCACTGCCAACAGCTCCACATTCTGGTTTTTCGAGTTTGGCTCTTTTAGATCCCATGTATAAGTGAGGTCATACAGCATTTGCCTCTCTCTGTCTGACTTCCCTCACTTAGCCTGATGCCCTCAAGATCCATCCATGTTGTTGCAAATGGCAGGATTTCCTTCTTTCTTATGGCTGAATAACATGGTTCTTTTTTTTCTTTTATAGTTTATTGTCAAGTTGGGTTCCATATAGTACCCAGTGCTCATCCCAACAAGTGCCCTCCTTCATGCCCATCACCCCCCTCCCTCCTCCCCCCCCCCCCATCAACCCTCAGTTTGTTCTCAGTATTTAAGAATCTCTTCTGGTTTGCCTTGAATAACATGGTTCTAAATTTAAAGTGAGACCAGGCAGTATGATTGTGTGTTTAACTTCACCAGTTTAGCCACAGGACGGCAGGTGTGAAGTAGGCAGAGAAGAACAAATGATGTTGCTTTGGGAGGAGCGAAAACCTTGCAGGGTAGGAAGACAGAGACCTCAGCTTGGCATGTGTTTGATTTCAAATATCTAAGGAGATATAGGTGAAGCTAGTAGAGAGCTGGAGTTGAGGAGTCACGCTGTAAGTAAAGGTTTGGGGATCACTCACTGATCAACAAACATTTACACACAGTGTGTCCCGTGTGGCAGACAGTATTGTGAACCCTGGGACGCGCTAGTGAAAAAGCGACAGACAACCCATCCTCAGATAGAGCTTGTGTGCTGGTGAGGATAGTCATCACGTGTAGCTCAGAGGTTTCCACAGAGATGGATATGCAGGCCGGAGATGTGCAAGATGATCCTCACTCATGTGGGTGGGAAATATTTGAACTTCCACTTACATATTTCGTATGCTCTTTAATATCTGTCTTTATAGGTGTCTTATTAATTTTATATGTGAATATAGTAGTACCTATATTATTACATTATAAATATATATATGTTGAGAGATCTCCATGCTCCAACATTATTTACTGATGGCGGTGCTTGATCAAAAACATTTGGAAACCACTAGCCACATGTGAGATTGTAGAGAGAGAGAGAGAGACTGTGGTTACATGTCCCTAAAACTGACACTGTTGAGGCTATATAGAAAGAATTAGATGAAGTTTCTGCAGGGCACAGACCCTGGATTAGCCCATCCTGTGTTGGGAATTAAAATTCCTATGTGATGAGCCTTCTATAAATGGGACAGGATCAGAATGTCAAGGAGAACTGTATCATGATTGTCTTGGTGAAAATCAGAACAAGCTGCCACTGGGCAGAAGCAAGATTAGGTTGGTGAGACGAGCTGTGGAGGAGTGGGGTCCTTGCAGGACCCCATTTATTTGGCAGAGAAGATTGGACCATGCGACCCCGAAATGACTTGGAACTCCCAGCATCAATGGGTGTATGAAGAATGAGCTATGGAGTTGAAATTATAATAATCTCTTTATGCAAGGGGTTGGATAGAGGAAGGATGAATCATAGCCTTGCATCTACAAACAGAGGGGTGATGGTCTGCTCAGATTGTAGCACAGGGAGGGCTGGAGAATGTGTCAGCATTTCCAGCTTACTTCGTGGGAGAGGGTGCCTGAGGAACAGATGTGAACATTTTGGTTTCTGTGGTTGGTATTTTCCTATAGTGAAGAAGAGTGACTCACAGGGTCCCCACAGGCTGATGAAAAAATCACCCTGGAGAGGCAGCTCAGAATAGTGGAAAGTTACTCCATGTATCATTAGCACCAGTGTTTACAGGTTAGGACACTGAAGCTCAGAGAGGCTAAGTAACTAGCTCAGAATCACCCAGCTGATACCTGGTGGAGCCAGAATTCAAAGATGGGGTTGTGTAACTTAGAATTCCATATTTTCTATATGATTTTGTTCATGTGGAATTTAAGAAGCAAACGAACAAGGGGAATGAAGAGAGAGAGAAAGAGAGAAACCAAGAAACAGTCTCTTAACCGTAGAGAACCAGAGGTGGGGGGGAGGGGGCGGTGTTCGGGGACGGGTGAAAAAGGTAATGGGAATTAAGGAGTACATTTGTGATGAGCACTGGTTAATATTTGGAATTGTTGAATCACTTACACCTGAAACTAATATTATACTGTGTGTTAACTGTTGTTAAAATAAAACTTGAAAAAATCCCAGGTTTTCTTTGCCATGTGGTAAACTGAAGAAATGCCTTAGGAAACACACAAAGGGCTCCAACTGTCGAAGAAGCAAGAACGCATTCACGAGGGTACAGGTGGGTTGCTGTATGTAACAAAGAGAACCAAGAATTACCAAAACCAAACAGAGGTTTGGTAAAAATTTTTAAATTTTTTTACGTTTATTTTTGAGAGACAGGGAGAGACAGAGCATGAGCAGTGTAGGGGCAGAGAGAGAGGGAGACACAGAATCCAAAGCAGGCTCCAGGCTCTGAGCTGTCAGCACAGAGTCCAACGCAGGGCTCGTACCCACGAACTGGGAGATCATGACCTGAGCTGAAGTCGGACACTTAACCGACTGAGCCACCCAGCCACCTCCAAAACCAAACAGTGGTTTAAACGAGATGGAAATCTCTCTCTCTCTCACACACACATAATGGTCTGAGCATAGGACATTGATGTGATAGCTCCACTGTGCCGGGGACCAGGCTCCTTCTAACTCTTGGTTCTGCCATCACATATAGTGTTGCCTTTATCTTCACGGCTGGAGATTGCGTCAGTAGCCACACATCCACTGGGGCTGCATTTCCTGTAGTAGGAAGAGAGAGATGGGGAGAGAAGGCAGTCTCTGGTGTGACCCATTATTGCACACCTTGCTTCTGCTCGCAGACCCTTGTCCAGAACTAATCACAGGGTCATACCGAGTCATAAGGGAAGCTAGGGAATGTCTTCCTTCTAGGGAGACATGTGCCTAGCTAAAACCCAGAGATTCCCTCTCTCTCTTTTTTTTTTTTTTTAACATTTTAAAAATTTACTTTAGGGAGGAAGAGGGGAGGGGAGAGAGAGAATCCTAAGCAGGCTCTGCACTATCAGTGAGAATATGACCTGAACCGAAGTCAGATGCTTAACTGACTGAGTCCCCCAGATGCCCCCAGAGATTCTATTTCTAAACGAAGAAAAGGGGAATGGATATTGATAGGCAAGCAGCAGCCTCTGGCACAGAAAATTACACCTGTTAGAACCAGAGAAAGTGCAGAGCAGAAAGATTTAGACTATTCTAAAGCAAAGGTGGGAGGGCAGTCAAGGCATGGAAAACAGTTTGGGCAAGGCAGATGAGACAGGCCTCTTTGAGAGAAGAGCTTGTAGCCAAGTCTAGCTGGACAGTTTAGGAGTGCACACAAGGGAAGCTTAAAAAACAAGACTAAACATTTTTGTCCCAGGCCTTCCATATATCAGGTGAGGAATTTGTGCCGCCCCCAGGTAGGCAGGATATCGCAGGTATGTATACAGAACGTTCTGATTAGGGTTGTACTTATCAGAAATTTTTCCAGCAGGTGTGTGCCTAGTGTGGACAGAGTAAAGCAAGGTAGAAAGTGGGGTGGGATCATGGAAAACCACTGGATTGAGTTGAGGAGGCCTGGCTAAACCCCAGCTGGCCAATCAGCGACAACAGCATAACAGTGGTTAAGAGTCTGCCTCTGGAGTCATAGACCCTGTATTCCCATCTCTGCTCCAACACTTCCCTGCCCTGTGTGAAAACCAGATAATATTCTATGACGAGTGCTTAGTACATGCCTGGTTCTTGACGAGTGTTAGTTTGACTGTTACCTCAAATAAACCTTCTCTTCTTAGCTAAATGTAAAGATTCCTTAGTTAAATGGGTTGGTCTCTAAAGACATGTTCAGCTCAAAAATTCCTTGGTTCTATGACTATAATACAAATATTGAACACTGGCTGAAGAAATCCGGAAATAATATTTTAGGATGGTCTTCTTTCTACTGGGTAACATATTGTTATATCATATTATTAAATTCACCTTTGCTCCCCCAGACCAAATTATAATAATTTGTTGTTGAAAGAAAAAGGGAACTATATTCTGTTTTTCATTAATCAGCTCCCATTTTGTTTTATTTATTTTTTTTTTTACAAATAGTTTATTGTCAAGTTGGTTTCCATTTAACACCCAGTGCTCATTCCCACAAGTACCCTCCTCCATGCCCATCGCCCACCCTCCTCCCCACACCCATCAGTCCTCAGTTTGTTCTCAGCATTAAAGAGAACTATATTCTAATTATATTTTACTTAATGCAAAGAAAAGAAAAGAAAGAAAGGAAAAGAAAGGAAAGGGAGGGAGGGAGAGAGACAGAGAGACAGAGAGACAGAGAGAGAGAGAGAGAAAGAAAGAAAGAAAGAAAGAAAGAAAGAAAGAAAGAAAGAAAGAAAGAAAGAAAGAAAGATAGATAGATAGATAGATAGATGGAATAGATGGATGCTAGCTCAGGGCATCAAGGCAATCTTACTATCCAGCTATGTGCTTCTGTCTTCTGTCTAAGAAAAGGAATGGATACTCAATGCAACCTGTTAGCTTCCTGAATCAAATAGGATGCAGGTCTTTATCATGGTCTCATGAGGAAGCTACTACAGAGATCCCTAGATACAAATGTATCTCCTGGACAGATTTTCTACTTCCTGGGGCATTACTGGGGACGCTCAGATCCCAGGTTTAAGGGAGCAGGGCTCTACAAAGGAATTCCATCTCTGTAGCTACAAGGGATGGATAAAAGGGGCATACACAGCCAGTCCAATAGTGTTCAGCCCATGGTATGGGTTAAATTTTGTATGCCCCCAAATCCATTTCTTTAAGTCCTAACTCCCAATCTAAGATCACCTCAGAATCTGACCTTAGTTGGAGATAGGGTCTTTACAGAGATAATCAAGTTAAAATAAAGCTATCAGAGTGGATCCCAATCTCATACAACTGGCGTCCTTATAAAAACAGGAAATGTGAAGACAGGTGCACATGCAGGGAGAAAGTGATGTGAACATGAAGGCAGAGGTCAGGGTAATGAACCAAAAGATCACCAGAACGGTGAGACACCACGACTCTGTGATTTAAGCCATCCAGTGCGTGGGACTAGGTTGTGACAGCCCTGGCAGTGATGCCCTCCACATCACACAGATGACATGACTGGCACTTAGAAACAACAAATATCTGTTGGACAGAGACGGGAATGCATGAAGAAACCATTTTTAAGGGATGAATGGCCTCTCACTTGCTGTCTCCAGGGATTCTCCCTCCAAGGAGGGAGCTGCACATTTTACACTGTACTGGAGAACAGAAGAGTGGAGAGCGGTTTCTGAGAGCAGGAGGAGGAAGTTTCTAGCAACAACCTATAGTTCCAGAAATTCACCCCAGGCTGTGGGCAGGCCTGCAAAGTCTGGGGGAAATTCCCCGGGGAGGACCATGTATTATTATTCATTATTAGACTAGGAACTCGTGAGTGTCTATAGATTTACTTAGTTTTTAAAATCAGCAAAATAGTATAAAATATGTTTGGAAGGTTTGAGGACCTGGGGTAACCTCTGATGGGTATTTTCTGAACAGTTTTCCACTTCATTGTGGAAGACATCTGAGTTTCTGGGGAAATAGAATCCATATGTTTCTGGCCCATTTATCCCGAAAACCCTGGGAAAATTTGCTTGGTAAGCAGCACGTGAGGGAGAACTGACGCTGGAGGGGAGTCACCCTGCTCTCTTCCAACAACCCCCCATTTCCTTCTGCCAGCTTCACTCGCGATGCCCTTGGATTCTGTCCTAACCTGTTTCCCAACCTACCATTGAAGCTCACCAGTGACGTTTCTGGTGGTTTCTTTTTCAGAGCACGGACCAGCTCCCAGCCCCTAGACACACCCAGAATGAAGCTCATGCAGGCTGCACAGCGCCAGCCCCTGGCCACACTGTGATTTCCTTGCCCCTCTACCCACCTCTCCTGATGCACCTCTTCATGGAAGGTGGTAGGTAATTTCTTTTGGAGTTCAGGGTACAAAAAAATCATGTGAAGCACAGACACCCGAGAGTTGGATGAGCTGAGGCCCTGCTCTGTGTTATTTGGAACAAAATGTTCGTCCCATGCAGGTCAGAATAGGAGAGTTTCACAATAAATGCTTACGTGTCTCCTGTTCAGAGAAGTGTGATGCTCTATTCCAGGAAAACTCCAGAATATATGAGCCATATGGGACTGAGCCCCTTCCATTTAATGTTGCTTACAACTGGTCTCTTTACTTTAGGATTTGTTTTACTCAGCTGTTTATTGTTTTATGTAGGAGGTAACTTTATAAACTCCAAGATCACATTATTGTTCTGAAACAGAAAGAAAAAAGCTAAAGGAGAATTTTGTCCTTGCAAACATGTTGATAGGAGAAAGAAGAGGGAAAGAAACAGTTAATGCTGGAGTCAGGAAATCTATCAGTCTTGGGAAAAGAACTTGAACACATAAATTGCAGAGTGGGCTGCGTCTCTGGGCTGTCAGTCACTTACAGACAGGTGACATCATACCACTTAAAGCACTGTGGTCTAAGATCTTCTCAGTCTTAACTCCTGCATCATTGACTCACCTGAACCACAGGCTCCCCAACTGAGAGTGAAATCACAGTAAATAAACCCTCTCTGTTCTGATTCATGGAGGGGAAGAACAGTTTGAGTTAGTAAAATTGCTGAAGTGCATGTTTTTATTCTTTTTTTTTTTTCTCATTGTGTTAAGTGTACTGTTTAATTCCCATCACTTACTTCTCCCGTCCCCCAACCACCGCCCCTCTGGTAGCCATCAGTTTGTTCTCTGTAGTTAAGAGTCTGTTTCTTGGTTTGCCCCATCCCCTCCCTTTTCCCTTTGTTTATTTGTTTTGTTTCTTAAATGCCACATATGAATGAAATCCTATGATATTTGTCTTTCTTTGACTGACTTATTTCACTTAGCATTATACCTTATAGATCGACCCAAATGCAAGATTTTATTCTTTTTTGTGGCTAAATAATATTCCATTGTGTATATATACCACATCTTCTTTGTCCATTCATCCATCAGTGGACATTTGGACTGCTTCCATAGCCTGGTTATTGTAAATAATGCTACAATAAACATAGGGGTCCATGTATCCTTTAAATTAGTGTTTTTGTATTTTGGGGGTAAATACCCAGTACTGAGGTTACTAGATTATACAGTAGTTCTATTTGTAACTTTTTGAGGAATCTCCATACTGTTTTCCACAGTGGCTGCACCAGTTAGCATTCCCACCAACAGTACAGGAGGATTCCTTTTTCTCCATATCCTTGCCAATACCTGTGGTTTCTTGTGTTTTTTATTTTAGCCATTCTGACAAGTATGAAGTCGATATCTCATTGTACTTTTGGTTTGCATTTCCCATGATGATTAGTGATAAAGAGCATCTTTTCATGTGTCTGTTGGCCATCTGTGTATCTTCTTTGGGAAAATGTCTATTCATGTCCTCTGCCCATATTTTAATTGGATTATTTGTTTCATTGGTGTTGAGTTGTATCAGTTTTTTATATATTTTGGATACCAATCCTTTATCAGATATGTCATTTGCAACTATTTTCTCCTATTCAGTAGGTTGCATTTTAGTTTTGTTAATTGTTTCTTTCCCTGTACAGAAGCTTTTTATTTTGATGAAGTCCCAATAGTTTATTTTACTTTTATTTCCCTTGCCTCAGGAGAAATATATAGAAAACAATTGCTATGGCCAATGTCAAAGAGATTACTGCCTGTTCTCTCTTCAAGGATTTTTATATTTTCAAGTCTCACATTTAGGTCTTTAGTCCATTTTGAGTTTATTTTTGTGTATGGTGAAAGAAAGTGGTCCATTGGCTTGTGCATGTGCCTGGCCAGTTTTCCCAACACCGTTTGTTGAAGAGACTCTATTTATCCCATTGTATATCCACCCTTCCTTTGTTGAAGATTAATTGGCCATGTAATTATGAACGGATTCCTGGGTTTTCTGTTCTATTCTATTGATGTGCCTATTTTTATGACAATACCATACTATTTTAATTACTAGCACTTTGTAATATAACTTGAAATCTGGAATTGTGATACCTCCAATTTTGCTTTTCATTTTCAAGGTTGCTTTGGCTATTTGAGGTCTTTTACAGTTCCATATGAATTTTAAGATTTCTTGTTCTAGTTCTGTGAAAAATACTGATGGTATTTTGATAGGGATCACATTAAATGTATAGATTGCCTTGGGTAGTGTAGACATTTTAACATTATTTGTTCTTCCAACCCATGAGCATGGACTATCTTTCTATTTCTTTGATCTATTTCTTTCATCAGTGTTTTATAGTTTTCAGAATACAGATCTTTAACTCACCTCTTTGGTTAGGTTTATTCCTAGATATTTTATTGTTTTGTTGCAATTGTAAATGGGATTGTTTTCTTAATTTCACTTTATGCTGCTTCATTATTAGTGTATAAAGAATGCAACAGATTTCTGTACATTGATTTCGTATCCTGTCAATTTACTGAATTCACTTATCAGTTCTGGTAATTTTTTGGTGGAGTCTTTACAGTTTTCTATATAGAGTATCATATCATCTGCAAATAGTGAGAATTTTACTTCTTGCTTATCAGTTTGGATGCCTTTTGTTTCTTTATGTTATCTGATTGCTGTGGCTAGAGCTTCTAATACTATGTTGAATGAAAGTGGTAAGAGTGAACATCTTGTCTTGTTCCTGACTTTACAGGAAAAGCTCTTAATTTTTCACCATTGAGTATGATGTTGGCTGTAGGGTTTACATACAAGGCCTTTATAATGTTGAGGTATGTTCATTCTGGACCTACTTTGTTGAAGGTTTTTGTAAAGAAGGGATGTTATACTATGTCAAATGCTTCTTCCTGCATCTATTGAAATTATCACGTGGTTTCTTTTTGTCCTCTTTTTGATGTGATATATCACATCGATTGTTTTGCAGATATTAAACCACCCGAGTATCTCTAGAATAAAGCCCACTCAATTGTGGTGTATGGTTGTTAAAATATATTGTTGGATTCAATTTCCTAATGTTTTGTTGAGGATTTTTGCGTCTATATTCATGAGAGATGGGCCCATAGTTCTCTCTGTGTGTGGTGTCTTTATCTGGTTTTGGTTTCAAGGTGCTACTGGTCTCATAGAATGAATTTGGGAGTTTTCCTTCCTCTTGCATTTTTTGGAAGATTTTGAGAAGAATGGGTATTACTTCTTCTTTAAATGTTTGATAGAATTCACCTGTGAAGTCTTCTGGTCTTGGACATTTGTTTTTTGGGAATTTTTTGTTTACTGATTCACTTTCATTACTGGTGGTTGGTCTGTTCAAATTTTGTATTTCTTCCTGCTTTTTGTTTTGGTAGGTTATATGTTTCTAGGAATTTATAATTTCTTCTAAGTTGTCTAATTTGTTGGCATATAGGTTTTCATGATATTCTGTTACAATTTTTTATATTTTTGTGGTGTTGGTTGTTATTTCTCCTCTTTCAGTGGTAATTTTATTTGGGTCCTCCCTCTCTTTTTTTAAATGAGTCTTCCTAGAAGTTTAACAATTTTGATCTTTTCGAAAACCCAGCTTCTGGTTTCACTGATCTGTTCTATTGGTTTTTTAGTTTCTATCTCATTTATTTTTGCCCTAACTTTTATGATTTCCCTTCTTTTCTTGGGTTTGGGTTTTTTTTTTTTCCCCCTAGCTCCTTTGGGTATAAGGTTAAGTTTTTTGAGATTTTTCTAGCTTCTTGAGGTAGGCCTGTGTTGTACAAACTTCCCTCTTAGAATAGCTTCCATTCCATCCCAGAGACTTTGGACCATTGTATTTTCATTTTCATTTGTTTTCATGTAATTTTTAAATTTCTTCTTTGATTTCTTGGTTGACCCATTCATTGTTTAATAGCCTGCCATTTAACTTCCATTTGTGCTCTTTCCAGATTTTTTTCTTGTGGCTGATTTCTAAAAGGTTTCATAGTGTTGTGGTCAGAAAAGATACATGGTATGACTTTGATTTTTTTGAATTCGTTGAGATTTGTTTTGTGGCTTAATATGTGATCTATTCTGGAAAATGTTCTATGTGTACATGAAAATAATGTGTATTCTGCTGCTTTAGAGTAGACTGTTCTGAATATGTCTGTTAAATCCATCTGATTCAGTGTGTCATTCAAAGCCACGTTTTCCTTATTGATTTTCTGTTTGGATAATCCGGCCATCAATGTAAGTAGGGTATTACATTCCTGCACTATTATTGTATTATTATCGCTTATTTCTTTTATGTGTGTTATTAATTGTTTTATGTATTTTGGTGTTTCCAAGTTGGGTGCATAAATATTTATAGTAAACAAACTCTCTCTGTCCTGTTTCCTGGAGGAAAAGAACAACTCGAGTTAGTAAAAGTACTGGAATGCATTATTTTTTTTGACTTCACATGCTTGGTGTTGAATTAATTCACATTCCTTGTTTCATGATGCATTTTTATAATTTGTCCTTGGGAGATTCCTTCAGTTATTTTCTTTCCTACTTTCCATTTTTTTCTTACCTTTTATCTCTCTTAAGCACCAGTATCCATCCTAGTATGTTTAATATGTACTTTGTGTGTCTGCGTGCTTGCAAATGAATAATGTCTTCTTGTGCACATGCATTCTACTTTTTACATGCTGTGCTGTATTATAGATCTTATGACTCACAGTCTCAACCTTAGTCATCAGCTGTCCCCATGGTAGATGTGCAGAGCTCCTTCAATATTCCAATCCAGAATATGTTACTGCCATGAATTCATTTATTCAACAAATATTTATATAAGCAACCACTACCTTCTAGGTGTGGTTTTAGCTACCTAGAATGTGTCAGAAAGCAAAGAGATAAAAATTTTCCTACTTTTGGAGTTTACAGTCTGGCAGAGAAAGATAGAAAGTAAACAAGCAGGTAATAAATGAGTAAATTACATTATATGTTAGAAGGTGATAAGTATGATATGGAAAAAGGGTATATCATAGTTAGCAAGTTTAGCACTGTGGGGAGGGGAGGGACAGCAGTTTAAGGAGTTTGTTAGGGTAGTCATTTGAGCATAGACTTGAAGGAGTCAAAGGGATGATGATGCAGATATCTGGGGGAAGAGAAATCCAGGGAGAAGGAACAGCCACAAAGCCTTAAGTCTAATACATGCCTGGCATGTTCAAGGTACAACAAACAGACCAAAGTGACTGGCACAGAATGAGCAAAGAAGAGGGCAGTAGGAAATGAGGACAGATCATGCAAGGCCTTGGAAGGCATTTAAAGGACTTCAACTTCATTTTAGGTGTGGATCCTTTGGAGAGTTTTGAGCAAAGAAATGCTGTGATCTGATTTAAGTTTTTAAAAAATCACTCTGGCTGGGGCCTCTGGGTGACTCAGTTGGTTAAGTGTCCTGCTTTGGCTCAGGCCATGAGCTTGCAGTTTACCAGTTCAAGACCCACGTCAGGCTCTGCACTAAGAGCTCAGAACCTGGGGCCTACTTCAGATTCTGTTTCTCCCTCTCTCTGCCCCTCCCCTACTTGTGTGCATACATGCTTGTGTGCATGCTCTCGCTCTCTCTCTCTCCCCAAAATACATAAATAAACATTAAAAAAATCACTCTGGGTGACATGTTGAGACAACACTGCATGCAAAACAAGGGCAAAAGCAGGGATTCTGTTTAGAAGGCTTTTGTAACAATATGAGTGAGAGCTGATGATAGATGAGACCAGAGTAGAAACAGTAAAGATGGTGAGAGGTAGTCAGATTGGGGACACATTTTAAATTTAAAACTGATACAATTTCTCAAAATTCTGTGTAGAATGTACAAAACCACAAGAGTACATTGTTCCCATATTAACAATGAGAGAAATCTGGATAATCTATAAAATTATAACTTTTCTTAAGCCCATCAGAGACATGAGGTCTCAAAGGAACCAAAGAAATGGAATTCAAAAAAGTGACAAGATTCTCCTAGGAGAAAGATGTACAGGCTGTTTTGCTTTTGGCAAGATGCAGACAGGAGAAGTGGCTGCCACAGAAGTAAGAGGAGACAAGCTAAAATGTTAGCAAATTCCTGAAGACCTAGTATGCACTGGTGTACCAGTATAGTTTATCTGGGAGCTACAGACACAAGGGGAGTTCTTACTCTCAAGCTCTTCTCCTTGGGCCTCTGACAGGTGTTCACAAAGATTGAGGCAGAGCAAGAGACCAGAGAGAGCACCCCTCAGTAGCCCACGTGTGTAGGAAATGTTAAGGTGTCATTGGAGAATGGGCAAAAATCAGTGCATGCTTTGCCCAACTCTTCTGTCATACAATGCGAAGTCTTATGTTACTGGGAAAAACTTAACAAAACACCTCATGCTCAGAGCTCCTGGAGGAGTGGTGCAAAGAAAATCCCTCTGTCTTTGGGAGGGTGGGGGTGGGTATAAAAGCCTCCTTCCTGCCTGCCTGCCCACCCCCACCCTGTCCACAAGGAACCAGGCAAAAACCCATTTCTTCTGGAGGAAGGATAGAGGCAAAAACCATCTTTGCTGGAAGAGGTGCAAAACCTCTTGGCCTAGGATCTTACACCAACACAGAGCTGAAGTCTGCTACTGCTGGAGAAGGGACACAAAAACTTCCTCCTGCCCAATAGTCACACCAATATGAGGCAAAGTTTTGCTGCCATTTGGGTCAGGGGCGGGGGTGTTGGAAGAGCAGGAAATCGAGAGACCCTACCTCTCAGGCCAACTGCACACTCCCTGCCTAAGACTGAGGCTGGACTTGGAGAATTGAGACCCCCCCCTCCTGCTCCTCAGCCAGGAGCCTGGAACCAAGTAACAAGCACTAATAGTCTACTACCGGAGGAGGAGTGAGAGCGAGGGAAAGAAACCTTCTATGGTGATAGCATGCAGGGCCTACTGAAACCTGAGGGGGAACAGAAGCACAGAAAAAATTATTCTGGCATCCAAGGCCCTCCACTAAGCCAAAGGTAGACAGCATACTACCAGGGGAATTTGAAGTCTGTGGTGCACCAAAGGTAACGATAGCAATCATAAAACTCAACCTACCTCCGCTACTGTGTAGATTGACTCAGTTTCCCCACACTAAGGGCCTGATAGGAGAAAGGCATGCCCATTTCTGGGAGTGAATATCATTTACCTCAGTCTCTACTGTTCTTCAGACACAATGTTTGGCAGTCAGTGAGAAATAACAAGACACTCAAAAGCAAGGGGGACAAAAAGAGACCCATTGTTTTTTAAAATTTTGGTTTCCCCAGTTTTACTGAAACATAACTGACATACAACATTGTATAAGTTTAAAGTATACAACATAATGATTTGATATATGTATATATTATGAAGTGATTATCATATAGTTTAGTTAACATCCATGTTGTCACAGACTTTTTTCTTGTGATGAGAACCTTTAAGATCTATTCTCTTAGCAACTTTCAAATACACAAGCTAGTTTTGTTAGCTATAATCACCATGCTGGGAACCACATCCTCAGATCTTATTAGTCTTATAACTAGAAGTTTGTACCTTTTGACTACCTTCATCTATTTCTCCCACTCCTCCATCCCCAGCGTCTGGCAACCATCAATCCATTCTCTGTATCTTAATAATGAGACAGAGCAATCAACAAAAGCAGCTCAGAGATCCTGAAATATCACAGAGTATCTTTAATATAACTGTGATTAATATGTTAAAGAAACTAGTGGAAAATCTGGACCGTGTGCATGAACAGATGGGAACTGGCCATCATAGGCAAGGAGAAATGGGAGGAGGAGGATCCTTTGAGCAGTTTTGGGTCATTCCTTGTGACTGGTGGCAGGGAGGTGGGGAGGGAGGACCTTTATTCTATAAGCATAAACAGCCCTTCTGGTAAACTGAAAAATATCAAGGTTATGCGAGCAAGGAAGAATGAGGAAATGATTATGATGTAGGTGACCAGCAGCGATAATGCAAAGGCATTCATGGGGCATAAAAATCACTACTCTTTACAGGATATCTAAGTCCTAAGGCAAACTCTATGCTTTTTTCTTCCTACAGCCTTTAACGGCTGTGTGGGGGGAAGGGAGGAGAAGGTCATGTAAGAAGGGATGACCACAATGACACTGTCACATCACTGTTTTTCCTGGATGGAAGCACACCTCATCATATAGCAGATAGACCTTAACACTCCAAGAAGAGACAGCCATGGAGGAAAAAACTCAAAAAGGAAATAAAATCAACTCTCGATGGGGAAAGAATCAGGATAAATAGCTGAGAGGAAAAACAAACGGACTGAAAATACAATAAAAATGAAGAAAAGGAAAAAAGACTACACAAAATTAAAACCAACTTCCAGTAGCACTGTAAGCTGTATTGGTTAGGATTACATTACTGCAAATAACTAAAAAGTTGATTATAAGGACTTAAACAAGAGTTGTTTGTCTTTTCTCACATAACATGAAATCTGGAAGTTGATAGTTGTTAAGATAGGTTCAGCAGCTCAGCAATGTTAGGGCTGACATCTTCACCACTGCAAGACAGTGGCCACAAGGCCAGCCATCGCATCTGAGTTTCAGACAGAAAGAAGATGCAAGAAGGTAAGGTCATGCCAGCTTTCTCTGTTCCAGAACCACCTCATCAGTATACTCAGGTCATTGGCCAGCTAGTCATGTGGTCACCTCTACCATCTGAGAAATGTGGGAAAGCAAGTTTTGTCTGGGTCTATTTCCTCAGCAAACAAAATCCAGGTTCTGTGATCAGGGAAGAAAAGAGTGTGTGAAATTCCACAGTGTCAATAGTCTGTTCTATGAGGATTCGTTGTGACAGTATATGTGAGAGAAGCTAATATGACATCTGGCACACAATAGATGCTCAATAACTGTATGTTTTTTTCTTTTTTTAGAAAAGATGAAGAAAAAGGGAGCACCTGGGTGGCTCAGTCTGTTGAGTGTCTGACTTCGGCTCAGGTGATGATCTTGTGGTTCATGGGTTTGAGTCCTGTGTCAGTCTCTGTGCTGACAGCTCAGAGCCTGGAGCCTGCTTTGAATTCTGTGTCTCCCCTCTCTCTGCCCCTCCCCTGCTTGTGCTCTGTGTCTCTGTCTCTCTCTCTCAAAAATTAACGTTAAGAAGATTTTTTAAAGATGAAGAAAGGGAAATTTTCTGAGGTGGAAGGGTAGAAGTCAGCCTGTATTTCAGAGGTCAGTTTCCCACACTACAAGACTGACAAATTGAAAGTTTAATTTTGATTTCATGAATCCTTAACATACTCATCACAGACATTGCCATCCATTTTAAGAGCAGTATTAACATTTTAAGAGCACTGTTTTAACAATGCAAGAGGGAGGCTGTCCTTATATCCTTAGAGGGTGGGATGGTTCTTGTAAATGGAGAGGAAAGAAGCTGGGCCAGATACAGAGAAATAGCAAATGTAGCAGGAATTAAGCAAATACAGAGGTAGCCTCAATTGTGAGGAGCACTTTTGAGAGGTAGAAGACAAATAGCATATGGAGTCTGTAAGTGTATTGTGTATACACACATGTGCACTGTATAAATATTTCACTGGCCGCCAAGCCATTCTTCAGAATCATGATATAGGAGAGGTTTCCATACACCAAAACAAATGATCTCAACATATCCCTTCTATCTGCTTTGCAAAGTTATTTCAAGAATATTAACTCTGTTGCTTTTAAGAAATTGTAAGGCATAACTTTCAAAGTCTGCAAACGCACAATCTAATCGAAGAGAGGAACTGATTTAAGCTCTGAGTTCTTTAAAAATAATAACCAACCAGCATCGTAAATTTAAACTCCCCATAAAACCATTTCCATAATAATAAATTCTTGTTCTGACATGTCTGATGGTATCAGTTGCAGAATATAGTTTTCATCTCTCTGCTTAATTTCTGGAGGGTGCATGAGACTACAAGTCGGCAGTATTACAGACACAATGGGTGCCTGTCCTTTCTCTGAAAACCCAAAGCCACCTCCTTTTGAGTCTAATGGAAAATGGCAGAGCAGGGTCACTACAAAGAAGTACCAGAACATTCCTGTAGGGAAAGCAGTTTGTAGAGTATATGCTTAGTGGAGATCCTGTTGGTTCAAATAATTGTTTTCAATCAATATCCAGTTAGGGATCTTAATCAAGACTGTGAAACAAAAGGATACATTTGAGAATAATTTTCTTCACTGTGGATGAATTATTAACTGACATTAGCACCCAGTTAAGTTAAACATTATAACTAATTACAAACATACAACATAGGAATGTTTTGCTTGGTCCGTCAATCCTTCTTTACCTAAAAGGGTTGCTATATCAGTTTCAATACAAACTTTGATGCTTTAACAAAGACCCCAAAATAACAGTGACTTCATAGAAGTTTGTGCTCTCTCATACAGAAGATCAGGAAGGTGATCCAGGGCTGGTGTGCCTACTTCACATTCACCACATACCAAGGCTCCTTCTCATCATTGTTCTGTCATCCTCAACACATGAATTTTATCTCATGATCTACATGAGTCTGCTAGGGCTGCTATGATGAAATATCACAGACTGAGGGGCTTACACAACAGAAATGTATTTTCTCCCAGTTTTTCAAGCTGAAAGTTCAGGATTAAGGTGCCAGCAAGGTTTGTTTCTGGTGAGGACTCTCTTCCTGTGTTGCAGATAACTGTTTTCCCATTGTGTCCTCATGTAAACTTTTCTCTGTGTATGCATGCCTTTGGTGTCTCCTTTTCCCATAAGGACACCAGTCCTATTGGATTAGAGACCTAGCCCATGACTTCACTTAATCTTGATTACTTCCTTAAATCTTCAAATACAGTCCCATTGGGACTTAAGGCCTCAACATACGAGTTTGAGGAGAATGCAATTCAGTCCATAACATGGCTCAAGATGGCTGCTCTAGCTCACACCTTCATATCCACATTCCAGCTGGAAGATGGAGAAAAAAAAAGAGGGGACACAATGCTTCCATTTAAGACATGGGGAGAAATCTACACACATCACTTCCACTCAAATTCCATTGGCCAGATCCTGGTCACATGGCCATTCTTAATAGCAAAGTAGGCTGGGAAATCTTTGTGTGTGTGTGTGTGTGTGTGTGTGTGTGTGTGTGTGTAACTCCCATGTACTTGGCTTAAATTTCTATTCTGAGGGGAAAACAGATGGGAGGAGACAACTAGCAGTCTCAGTCACTACTGGAAATGTTCTGTTGTCTAGTATAATCATATATGTATCTCCATTTTTGTCCCTTCTCTCTCTAACCACTGCACTTTTGTATCCCCTAGTTTCCCCTCTGGAGTATTGATTCCATCAGTGCAACCTGGGAGGAGCCCAGGGCATCCTTGTAGCTGAAGGCTCCTTATGGCATCCATTGGAGACTTGGATGCATTATTTTATCAAAAGACCCCTTTCCCTTCAGAATGAGGAGATAAAATGGGGAGGAGGGTGATGCAACTAGCCATGTGAGGGTAATTAAGGGAAAATGTAGGGTCAAGGAAGAGAACATAAATGGAAGTATAGGAGCACTTTGTCGGCTGGTGGGAGTGATAACCCTTGGTCTTGTTTTTAAACATCTGTAACAAGAACAGACCTCTTGAAAGGGAGAGGACATTTAGAGCCAGTTGACTTCTTATATTATTTTTCTCTGAGCAACAAATGGATCTTGCCTCCTGCTTCATGTCTTTTGAAAGTGGAATGTCTCCTTCCATTAGCATTTTTAAGCTGGTTCCCTACAAAATTGTGCAATTTCCTGCTGTTTCTCCTGTGGTAATCTAGCCAACTGCTATTTGGGGGACGCTCTCCTGTTGCTTGAAGGCTTCCCAAAAACCTTCCATTTGTCTTTTACTCTTCCACTCCCTGTGGGAACACTTTGTTCTGACACTTGTGGAACAGCTTTTAAAAACTGATCCTGTTACCCTGGCTCCATTTCAGTCAACAAGTATTTATTGAGTGCTGTCTTTGCTCCAATGCCATTCTCAATCCTATAGAATATAGACACAAAGGACTCAGAGGTCTGGAAAGCACCTTAGAGACAACCACTCATTTTCCAAATGAGGAAACTCAGTTCCAAACAATAAACAACTTGCCCCAGGGTGATGAGGCTCTTTAGAAGAATAACCTCCTGAATTCCCATTTCCTGTTCTCCTTAGAATTTATGCTTTGATTGGGAAGATGAAAGTAAGCATATGCAATAATATGGTGCCTCCTCTGAGCGACACATTATGTTTTCAAAATGCTATGCAAACTGTATCATCACTCAAAGGACTCAGTAAAGTGATTCTGTGAGAATTCCACCAAAGATTTTTTTACAAATAGTTAAATTATGCACAACAGCCCCAACCACCCTGGGGCCTTATATGGATGAACTAATAATCCAAATTCTGGGCATATAAAGCTACCGGCCAGATACTGGACTATCAGGATGCTGCCACTTTGCAGGGACTCTTGCAGAGCTGTAAGCCAGACATGGAGGGCTCTCTCTTTGGGGCTTATTTAAACTTCTCCACATAGCTCATTTTATCTTCCCAACAATCCTGTGGTAGATATCACTGTCTCCATCTTGCAGTTGAAAATATTCCGGCAGAAATCTGGCCTGATTGCCCAAAGATCGTGCTAGAATTTTGTTTCATTGATGCCTCTTCCTATCCTCTAAGTTCTAGAAAAGTCACTTTCCCTTCTTCTTCGTACAGCTTCCCAGTACAGAGTGGTACTATCATGGGGGGCAGAGATATTTAAGTGGACAAGATGAACTTGGCCGAGAGTACCAGCCCTCCCTGCTGATCTCTGTGTATAGTTTGGAAGAATGTGCTCCTTCCTGTGCTGGAAAATCAGGACAAGGCCCTGAATCTCCAGAATAGAGCTGGGTCCTCTGGAGAGCAAGCAGGGGCTAAGAAAGACCGTGGGGATCGTGTGGGGAGGGTGGGTAGAGGGAGGCAGGTCAGAGAATGTGCTCAGGACCAGGTGCCCACCTCCATGGCTCTGTTTGACCTGAAATGGGATTTCAGGGGAAATGCAACATTTTGAATCATCTGCAGATCCAGATGATTGTTTTCTTGATGGAAGTGGGTTTTGCCTTCGCAGCCTACCAGATGTTGCTGACCTTAGAATGGTGTAATATATCTGTGTATATTTGTAGGGGAAAATGTCTGAGCTAACACTCACCAGAAAGGTTATCAGTTGTGATTTCTGAGTAGAAGGGTTAGGTGAATTTTACTTTCCTCTTTCTAATTTCTATATTTTTAAAAACAACTAAAATTAATTTTTAATCATAGAAAAAAGGAGACTTTGTTTTCATTGTTCATGGTAATTTGGGAAACAAAGAAACTACCACATGGGTCCACTAATTCCAAACATGACTGCAGTCTCAAGAATGCTTGGAAGTTTCAAAATGACCCCATGTACAAAATAGTATCCTCTGCCTACACAAACAAGTTGAGAAGAGATAGAAGAAAATAAGATACATACCCAGTTTTGGATCTGAGAGTGCATCTGTGTTATACCAGTCACAGATCATACCCTTTCTGGTTCCAAGAACAGGCTGTCTGATATCACATGTTTCCAGGCAGCATCACCTTCAACCTTTCCAGCTATTTGCTTACTGCCCTTTAGGGCAAAGGGAGCTGTTTACAACTCATTATGATTGCCCGGGGTCTAGTTTGAGAAGCTTACAAAACAAATAGGAAAACCAACTGATGTTTTTCTAAACTGGAATCCAAGAAGAAAGATGATGACTACACCACAGTGAGTACCAGGAAGCAGACAAGAATCAAAGTAGACAAGAGTCAGAATGCCCCTTAGATGGCTCAGTCAGTTAAGTGTCAGACTTTGGCTCAGGTCATGATCTCATGGTTCATGAGTTCAAGCCCTGTAGCAGGCTCTGTGGTGATGGCTCAGATCCTGCTTCAGACTCTGTGTCTCCCTCTCTTTCTGCCCCTCCCTTGCTGGCACTCGGTCCTCTCTCTTTCTTTCTCTCTCAAAAATAAGTAAAAACATTTAAAAAAAAACTTTGTTTAATGCCTCCTGAGTATTTTAGAGTGGGGCCAATTAAATGTTGGCTTGGGGAACTGAGGCAGGATGGTGATTTCTTTCTTTGGAGGCCTCTTAACAAAAATACGTGAACATCTAACAAGATTTGTTTATGTGATTGCCCTCATAAAGGCAAAGCAATAGATTCCATTGGTTTTCTAATCTATGATTAGAGAGAGTTCATATTTTACTTTACTCCAAAAGGAAAACAGCAATTGGTGACCAACCCAATTCTCTCTCTCTATCCTGCCTTACAATGGGCAGGGCATTCTTAAAATTCACCACCTGTATCTAAAGGTTATAGTTTTCAGAGTCCAAGTTATACATGGCTCAGGACTGGATCACTGATAAGGAGCCCAACTGGAGGGAAGAGGGGGACAAGGATCAGATTCCTTTTAATTGGGGAATTGGATCTTCTTTAGAGACAGACCACAATCTGTGGACCTGTACTGTTCAATATGGCAGCCACCAGCCACATGTGGCTACGTAAATTTCAGTGAATTAAATTAGGTATAGAAGTCTCAGGAGAACATGTGGACACACACAGGGAGTCCTGAGCACAGGACCATCTGCTACCTTTCATCTTTCTGAGATGTTTGAGAATGGGAACAGAGGTATTAGTCACCTCAAGAATATGTGGCAGTGGACTTTTCTTTTAAAATAGTTTATTTTCCTTACATGAGCCCAGAAAAAAGTTCAGAAGGATACACACCAAATAACTAAAAGTGAGCCTAAGGGTGGGGCTGTCCCCTCTACAAGTGGCACAGAAGGGCCGCAGGCAGAAGGGGAAGGCGGAGGCAGGAACAAGAGGCCAAGAAGCTTTCACTTGTTCCTTTATCCTCTTCTGAGTCTTGGTGATTTTTTCTTTGCCGAGAATGCTTTAATTTTTAACGTGAAAAAAATGAATAAAGAGACTTAAAAATAAATAAGCAAAAAACCCCCCAAAAACCAACACATGGATCCAAAATTCTAGCCAGCTTCATTTTTCTTCTCTAAGAACAGAGATTATAAAGATAATAAACAAATGTTCTGGAGGAAATGTTATCCGCTTTCACCTGCCATATGTTTGGCCTGGTCCAGAGTGGCTGGCGTGGCATTGTTTACCCACGATGTTTGCATGACTTTGGTTGGCTGGTGTCCTGAGCTCTGCAATTCTAAAATTAGCATGAGGCTAGCTTTCCCCGTCCTTCATCCTCAAATGCTGGAGGGGCAGAGATTTGAGTTCTTTGCTTTGTCTGGTGACCTTCCTTGCCTTCAAGGACTAACTCATGGTTTTATTTAGAGGTCAAAATTACTGAGAAGCTGACTTTTCAACATTTTCTTTATTACCCTGGTCACTAGAAATTGCAATGAGTCTACTCTATGAAGTTTGGCTACTACATTCTAGTGCATACAGGTACTTAACACTAACTTCTAGCAATATGCCAGTGGGTTTTGTCATTTTCTTAGTCAGGTTGTCAGTTTTCTGTCTTTATTTAAAGGAAATGCATGGTGTCATTAAGCTCAGAAAAAATGTTTTGAAATGTTTTCTCAACTGTCTATCAACTTCTATTTGCATTTAGCTTTTGATTAATTATAATGTTCCATACACATTGGTTGGGACACGTTGACTTATTTATCAGTAAAAAAGACTTTGATGGTGGAGAATAGATAGATGGATGGGTGGATGGATAGATGGATGGATGGATGGATGGATGGATAGATAGATAGATAGATAGATAGATAGATAGATAGATATAGAGTATGTCTGTATTATATATATAAAACATGTAAAGTGGGAATAAAGGGGAAAGTTGCTGGAGAAGATGGAAAGAGCCTCAGATAGCACAATTATAGTGTGAAGTCTGTGAAAGAAGAGCTGCATGGGAGGAGGATTGGGTAGGAAGTGCTCCATCTGCAGTACAACTTGGAGAACAACTCTGCCAGGTCTTTGCACAAAGATGACCCCCTCAGAAGAGCCCACAGTGGGCTGGAATAACCCAACTCTTGTCTCCTCCCTTGCTGCCCCACTGCACTCAGGCATCAGAAGGGAGCAGCCCAGGGAAGTGTGGCTGGGGGTGAAAGCTGTAGTGGCTCTGGTGGGGCAGCTGGAGACTCTCTGTCAAGGATGCTCCTCATGGCAGGTTCTCTCGGGGGAGATCTGAGTGGTGCATTGTATGGGTCTCCTAGGGCCACTGTAACAAATACTACATCCTGGTTGGCTTACACAACAGTAATTTATTTCCTGCTGGTTCTGGAGGTTAGAAGTCCAAGATCAAGATGTCAGCAGGGCTAGTTTTCTCCAAGGGCCATGAGGGAAGGATCCATTGCAGGACTTTATCCTTGGCTTATAATGGCCTTCTTCTCCAGTTTCTCACATTGTCTTCCTTCTGTATGTGTCTGTGTCCACATTTCCCCTTTAATTTTTAAAAAATGTTTTATTTATTTCTGAGAGAGAGAGAGCATGAGCAGGGGAGGGTCAGAGAGAGGGAGACACAGAATCTAAAAGAGGCTCCCGGCTCTGAGCTAGCTGTCAGTACAGAGCCTGATGCAGGGCTTGAACCCATTTCCCCTTTTAATAAGGACTCTAGTCTTATTGGATTAGGCCCCAAATTGGATAATGACCTCATTTTAACTTGGTTGCCTCTGTAAGGATCCTATCTCAAATATGGTCACATTCTGAAGTGCTGAGGGTAAAGACTTCAGTATGTGAATTTGGGGGAGGAAACGATGCAATCTGTACCATGCCCCTCCATGGCCACCACAGTCCATCCCTTATACCACAGAGCTTCTCTTTTCCATGATGGTTCAAGGAACAGCTCCTCCATGGTCTCACTGGCCTCTCTTCCTGAGGAGAAGCTGAGAAGAGGGATGTTAGCAGGACAAACAATAGCAGTGAGTCTCAGGGCAGCAACAGGTTCTCCTCCTCTCCCTCCATCACTATCCATTCAAACCCCCCCACCCCCACTACCAACAGCAATCACGTCAGCAGGCGTTGGTGGCTTGCCTGGCAGGGTGAAATTTGCCCATACTAAGTAGCCCTCAGTGAGGCTACCATTTAGGGCAACATAACCTGAAGCAAGAACTTTTCATTCTCCATCAAAACTGCCTTATATCCTTTCTTGGAACATCAGAGAATAACGACCCTGCTTTCCAGGAAGGACATGCAGACATTGGAGCCTTTTGAGTTTGTAAATGTTTAAAGTATACCTAAATGACCATTTCTCGGTGAATGATCACATACATGTTTGAAAACTAGTCACAGTAAAATGGCAGGGCAGAATATAAGATTTCTGGTCCACAGTGGTGGGGGGGGGGTGGTCAGGCACTACCAATTCTCTCTTATTTCAACAAGAAGTACCAGGCCTTTGCACAGCCAGTTAAGTTGGGCAGCACTTTTATTGCTTCTTGGCCTTTTGGCTAAGATCAAGTGTAGTTGGACAGCACTTTTTAAAACCAGGGTTCCCATCACTTAAAAAATGAATTAGCTTGGGGTGCCTGGGTAACTCATTTGGTTGAGCATCCGACTTTGGCTCAGGTCATGATCTTATGGTTGGTGAGTTTGAGCCCCACATTGGATTTTGCACTGATAGAGCAGAGCCTGCTTAGGATTCTCTCTCTCTCTCTCTCTCTCAAAAATAAATCAACATTAAAAACATTTTTGTAATGAATTAACTTTTGTATTTTTCTTTTAATATGAGTCATTTTAAAAGGATGAAACTTGTCATTAATAACCTTTCCTATGTTTGCTAAAAGAGTAGAATCAAGCAGGAATCGGATTATCACATATGGAACCGGTGCTCTGGATTTTTCTTTTAGGATTTCTTAGTTCTGTTTAAAATACAATTTCAACATACTCAGTTACAGTTAGTTAAATTCTCTGAGAGGCAGCGTCACCTAGTAATGCTTTAGTTACATTGCTTTCAGCTACAAGTAACAGAATACCTCCATTAAAAGTGGGAGAATTTAGTAATCCAACAAAACAAGAATTTGAGACGTAGGCAGGCAAGGCTAGGGTTGGATCAATAGACCAACAGCATCATTAAGGAGATAGGCTCTTTTCACCTCTCTACACTGCCATCTCAAATTCGGCAGCATCGATGCAAAAACAGCTTCTACATTTGTACCCCACATCTAGGCAACACATTGATGGGCAACACTTTTACACCCCACAGTATCTGGGACAGAGGTGGGCATGGAGAGAGGTTTCTTCTACACATCTTCTTTTACTAGGGGGAAGTCTTCCCCAGAAGTCTCCAGCTGACTTTCCCTAAGGTCCCATTGGCCAGTATTTGGGAACATGTTCTAGCTGCAAGGGAAGCTGGGAAGGAAATGCATCTCCAGTGTCTTCCAGGAAGGAAGAATGGTGGGAGCAGGCAGCTAAGAGGTCTGTCGTGCAGAAGTGGATATGATCAGAGCCTCTGGAATCAAACTGATTAGAATGCCAGCTTCCCTACTTATTACTATGATAAATTTGAATAAGTTACTTGGTTACTTAGTGTCTTCGTTTCTTCCTCTGCTGTGTGAATTAAATGCAGCAGTGTATGAAAAGCCCTTTTAATAGTATCTGCCACATGTTATACATTAAGCAGCATTATTTATGCACCTAGAAGCACAGAGAATCTCCTGGACCTGGGGTTCATCCAAAAGTTTTGCCTAAAACTTTGACTAACAAGTTGGATTTAAGTTGTGTTAAACTTTTATAGGACATTAACCACTATTGTTATCTTTAGTACTTCGGACTTAATGCCCATTATTGTCATATTTTTTTTAAAAGCTTTTAGTTGGCAGCCTTGTATATTAAACTTATTTCCAAAAAAGCTTTCAAAGATAGAAAAAGTATCTTTGGGTCCAATGGGAGGAGCCAGCTGCCTCCAACCTACTTTTCTTCCACAGACTCTTGTAATTTTCACATCGTGTTCCTTGGTCTGTTCTCACTACAGGTTGAGAGAAAGCTCTAGTTTCACAAAGTCCTGTCCCTCACCTCAGCTCTGTTTCCCAATCCCCTGCCTTCAAACTTAAGCAACTTTAAGAATAGGGCATACACTAGCTGTTAGGATTCTCCTTTAGAATTTGATACACTGTGAGCAGGATGGAAATTGGCACAAGCCTTCTGAAGTACAATTTGGCATATCAAATATTTAAGCACCTAACTCCCTTGGCTGACCAATTCTCCCTCCATGAATTTAAGCAATAAATAAAATTCATAAAGCATTGTTTTCATTAGCAAAAATGTTGTCAACAACCTAAATATCCATGGATAGTAAGTACGTCAAATAATGCTGGCATTTCTATATTACGACATTTCCCTGTTGGATCATTTTTTTTAAACATGAGGAAAATCTGTACCTACTTAGATGAAAGGGGTCTACAATATCTTCATGAGTTTAAAACTAACAAAATATAGACCATTGTTTGTCATATTGTATCAGTCTCCTACTGCTGCATAACAAATCATCCCAAAAGCTTTCATGCCTTTAAACAGAAATCATTATTTCTTCATGATTATGTGCTTTGGCAGTTTGGGTTCAGCTTAACTCCAACAGCTTGTCTTTGCTATATGTTGTGTTGGCTGGGCTCACTCATACATTTGAGGCTGAAACAAGGGTCCCAGAGGCAGCTGGGTGCTGTTCCCTCATCCTCAAGGGTGACTAGTGCAGGCTGTTGACAGGGAAGTGGCATTCCAAGAGGATGGCAGCCTAAAGGGCAAATCTTGCAGCTTTCGCTCAGGATCCCCGCAATGTCATTTCTCTCAGTTTCCACCGGGCAAAACAAATTGCAAGGCCAGATCAGAATCAAGGAGTAAAGGAGATAGACTCGACCTCCTAATGGGAGTTGCTGTCTCATGGATGTCCTCCCAAATGCCCCTCACTTGTCCTCACTTCCTGGGGTTTGTGCCTGTGTGTAGTCCATATTGCACCTGGTTGCACTCCTATATGTGACATGTGTGACTTCTGAGGCTAGACTGTAACAGGCATTGCATCTTCCACCCCCTCCCCTGGACTTCTCCCTGTGGGGAAAGTCAGGTGCCATTCCTTGAGGAAATTCAAGCAGCCAGTGGAAAGGCCCATGGAAGGAGGCACTGAGGCCTCCTGCCAACAGCTGGCACCAAGATTTCATCTGCGGGAGTGAGGGACCTTGGGAGTGGACCCTCCAGCCCCAGGCAATAGTTCAGATGGCTGCAGTCCCAGCCAATCTCTGGCGACAACCTCATGAGAGCCCCCAAGCCTCCCAGAACCACTCAGTCAAGCCACTCCCTAATTCCTGATCCATAGAACCTAAGAGATAAGAAATGATCCGTGTTATTGTAAGCTACTAAGTTTTAGTGATTTGTTATGTAACATGAGATAATGAATAAAAGATGCAAATAAGTTGTGAGCTGTGTGTGTGTGTGCACATAAATACACACACACACATACAGACAGATCTATCTATATGTCTCTCTCTATAATGATTATCCCTTGAGATGAGGAATCAGTGTGTGTGCATGTGTTGCTGATGATGAGTGCCAAGGGGCAGGCAGATTTATACTTTTTACTTGGGGCCCTTTTTTCTTTGTAATTGAGTCTTTTCACTAAGAATATTTACTACTAACAAAAAGTAATTTATCTTGATATTTCAAAGCATTTTTATATACACATGAATATGAGGAGCTAGGGTGAAGAAGGAGATACCATTCCATTTGAGAGTCTTTAGAGGACATCTGGCATGATTCTAGTAACTGCACAACATAGCCCCAGAACATGAATACAGGCTTCATGTACTAAGATGAATGTTCTCTGACCAGGCATAGCTTTGAGACTCCAGTACTACAGTAACTTCAGTGAGATTTCAGCATCCGTTTTCCTTTTAAATGAGATTCCCCCCTCTCCCCCCCCAAAAAAAGACAACATCCAACCTAGTCATTGGAATGCAATTAGTACATACAGATGGATCTAGTTTAGAACACCAAGAATCTGTTTGAAAAAACAAACACAAAATGGGGTCCAGCTGTCTGGACCAGTTTAGAGAACTCCGTGTTTAAAGACAAAATGCTCCTATATGTTTTCCAATCACTTTTTCATTGCAGTGTGGTTTTAAAAATCAAACAACCCAGGCAGTGTAATCAACCAGGCCTTTTCAAAATATGGAACCTAAAGGCTTTTTTGTCCCCTGAAGTTAGAGATAAACGTCACAGAATCTTGGGATTTTTCCCGATGTCTGAGAGAGAGCTCTGCAAATTTCTTCCTGGATCGTAAGAAATCTGAGTGCACCTCACATTGTTATTTCCATTCATAATATTTATTATTGCTATTTTCATTTATTAAGTGTTGACAGTAGCCTCAGGGCTGGAAACAAAATCCTTGAGGAGACGGTAGTCTTTGCCTAATCATGACGTTTGGTTCTCTTCCCCACGACAGTCCCAGAATGTACACTGTCAAGTCTCGTGGTATTTCAGAGCCCTGAAAGAAATAGTTTCACCTCAAAGGGAAATAGACCTAATTAAAAAAACCAGCATCAAATAAAGAAATATATGAGTAAAGATGACATCTTGCTAACCCCTGGGGATCACAAGCAGATACCTCGGAATTTCTAATATTTGCGATTTCGAGGAAGAGCTTAAATTTACATGTTATTCCTGCTCTGACTAAAAAACTCAGACACAATTCAAATGAAATTTTATTTTCCTTGATGTAGCAACTCATTTTATTTATCCTCACCACGGTTAGTCCAACCTCCGTCCCCAAATCCGCTTCAAGACAGTAATCTGGGGCACCTCATGTGTATAAATGTGAAAAGACAACATTTTCCAGAGATTGCAAACTGAGTCTTCGTGGGAAGCAATTAGGAAGAACCGTGGCCACTGCCAAGTCATTTGGAATTTATAATGTGCAGGCTTGCGAGCTGGACATCCGATCTGCCTGCCCAGCTCCAAGACTTGCTGTGGTTTTGAGCAAGCCCTCAACAGCCTTGGAGGCCTGTTCCCTTCAACGACATGATAGCCATTTATGAGCAAAGCATTGCAAAACTGTTATATGGATGGCAAAATCCTAGAGCAGAAATCCTGGTAAGGAGATGGGATGCATGGCTGGGTGTTTGATTGAGTTGACTCAAGGGCAAAGTCACTTCATATAACATTCCCCAGGTAGTTCACCCAGGTTTTGTTGAAACACCCAGTATGGAGGAAGACTGGTTTTGGAGACCAGAAAAATGCCCGATTTACATACACACTTTCTACTTCCAGTGTAAAGTTTATGTTCACATACATTTTATGCCGAGGTGTGGAAACGTTGTGTATAAAAGAAATGGATTAAAATAAAACACAAATGGCTGAAGTTGGGGGGAATGGGCGTCCCCTGCTCATCAAGGACAGAACTAAAGAGCCAAAAAGAGATCTTAATATCGTGCCTACTTTCTGAGAAGCTGGATTGAGACCAATGCACAGCTTCCTGCTGCCTTCCCTGAACTATGAAACCCACAACGGTCCCACCCCTCCAACCAGGAGGGGGGAAGTAAATGGAAGAAGGAGGGCTCAGAGCCGCGTCAGCCTGGCTGGCTCCCCAAAATGGCCTGCAGGAAACGGGGAGATCAGAGGCAGCAAGGGCAACACCTCCGTTCATCTGGTTTCACCACACAAAATCCAAGGGGCAGAGGGAAAGGAGTCCTTGTTTTCAATGAAGCAGCCCAACCGCCTTGAATAAGGGAACCCCGGGAAGAAGGGGAGGGACACACTCTTCCGGTCTCACCAATAAGACTGGCCATTACTCCTCTTGGGAGGAGGAAGCCAGGAGCTGAGGAGGCTGGTGGAGGTGTGGCTCTATATTGCTCCTTTCTGGGGAATGAATTGGAAGTTCCTTCTGAAATACTGATGGGAAAGTAAATGTTTCCTGGCTCTGCCTCACCACAGACACAACCCCTGGCAGAATAAATGATCTTGTAGGCATTCCCAGTGTTGTCCACCACAGGCTCACCAGGACATAAATTAAGATGAGAAGTCAGGGAAGGTGTGGCTGGTGAGGAGTCACCATATATTTGAAATTTTATATAAAACGCAAAACAGGCAACTCCCACTTAGAAAGTTTTTCTTCTGAGAGAAGTTTTCTGTTGTTTGTTTGTTTGATATGTTGGTTGTTACAATTTGGAACACATCCCCCCTCCCCCCAAAAACCGATGTTCTAAATCTTAATAGTATCTGGTTTCCCAAAGCTGTCAATCAAACCTTTTTTTTAATTTAAATTCAAATTAGTTAACATGCAATGTACTGTTGTTTTCAGGAATAGAATTTAGCAATGCATCACTTACATATAATACCCAGGGCTCATCACAAGTGCCCTCCTTAATGCCCATCACCCATTTAGCCCATGCCCCCATCCACCTCCCCTCCAGCAACCCTCAGTTTGTTCTCTGTATTTAAGAGTCTCTTATGGTTTGCCTCTCTGTATGTTTTTATCTTATTTTTCCTTCCCTTCCCCTAGGTTCATCTGCTTTTTTTCCCCTTAGATTCCACATATGAGTGAAATCATATATTTGCCTTTCTTTGATTAACTTCTATCACTCTAGTTACATAATACATTTTAGTTCCATCCACACTGTTGGAAATGGCAAGATTTCCTTCTTTTTGATCGTGGAGTAATATTCCACTATATATTTATCCCAACTCTTCTTTATCCATTCATCAGTCAATGGACATTTGGGCTGTTCATAATTTGGCTATTGTTGATAGTGCTGCTATATACATTGGGGTGCATGTGCCCCTTTGAGTCAGCATTTTTGTGTCCTTTGGCTAAATACCTAGTAGTGCCATTGCTGGGTCATAGAGTAGTTCTATTTTTAATTTTTGAGGAGCTTCCATACTATTTTCCAGAGTCGCTACACCACTTTGCATTTCCACGAGCAGTGTACAAGTGTTCTCCTTTCTCCACATCCTTGCCAACATCTGTTGTTTCCTGAATTGTTAATTTTAGCCATTCCCCAACGTTTTCATAACAGTACAGTTTCCACTCTGCCCTACTGTTTTCATGGGGGATGGATTACAAAATCTAACATGGAAAGCAAGAAACACATCAGTCCTGGGTCCACAGCTGTCTACCACCCCAGTTCCCCACGATGTGGAACAGCTGTCCCAGAAGCGATAGAAAGTCCTTCCACGGAAGAGAGGACGTGGTTAGATTCTCTAAAGCCACAGTCATTTGCTAGTTATCTGTACACGGGGAAACTATATCTGCTTCTGAATAAGAACAAGCAAGTGCCTCTCAATAGCTATTTAAGAAACTCTTCCTTAAGTGATCTGAATCAAGAGACAAAAATTTTCTTTTTTTAAATTATCATATTTTTACTAGGGTTTTAATCTTAATTCCAGCATAGTTAACATACAGTGTTCTATTGGTTTCAGGTGTACAATATAGCGATTCAGCAAGTCTCTACGTTACTCAGGGCTCATCACGACAAGTGCACTCCTTAATCCCCATCACCTATTTCACCCATCCCCTCCGCACCCCCATCCCCTCTGGTAATCATCAGTTCTCCATAGTTAAGGGAACTTTTTTTTCTTTTTCAATCACTCATTCCTTCATTCAACTTGAAAAAAACTTGGAACCTATTAATGTACCAGGCCCTGGACACGTAATTGCAAATAGAGACACAGTCCCTGCTTTCGAGGAAGGGAGGAAACCCAGTTGTAGGAGAAGGGGTGGGTATAGGAGGGCCAACTATAGAAGTTATATTTAAGCAAATCAACAAGTAAATAATGTATTTACAAATCTGATCCAGTACCACAAAGGAAGTGGCACGTGTGTGCACTGAGGGTGCCTCTAGAAGATAACACTTGAGCTGCGCGGCATGAAGGATGAGAACAAGGCAGGAAGAGAGAGGGCATTGGTGTGAATTTTATTTGGGGAAGGGGGATGGTGGGAGAAGAATGGAGATCAGTCCAAGCCAGTCCAGAAACGGCCAACCTGTGAGATGGAGAAAATCTTGGCGTGTGCACGAAACTGACAGCAAGCTAGTGTGGCTGGAGTGTGCTGGAAAAGGGGTGTTGCCGCGGTAACACCAGAGAGATGAGTAGGGACCAAGTAATGCCAAGCCTTGAAGGCCCGGTCGGGGATTCTGTATTACCCCGTTAGTGCACCAAAAAGCCTTCAGTCCTTTAGATAGGCTAATGGCTTAATCTGAATTATATTTTTCAAAGTGTAGTCTGGCTGGAATGTAGATGTAGTAGAGGTACTGGGGCAGGAAGGGAAGCAGGGAGGCCAGCTAGGAGATTGCGGCAGTAATCCGGGTGAGGGCTAATGGAGGGTTGGGAACCGGAGGCAGAATCTGAGTTTTGAAGGGCGTGTGGACAGAACGTCCTCATGGATTGGATGTGGGCTGGGAGAACAGGCTAAGTAAGGGTGAGTCCCAGGCTGGGACATTTGGGGGGTATGAAAGGGCCATTTTCTAAACTAGAAGCTGTAGGAAGAGCAGGAGGAGAAGAAGAGTTGGCTTTGGGTATGTGAAGTCTAAGATAGCTATGCCCCACTGAGAACCCACGGGAAGCTCAGAAGAGAGGTCTGAGGCAGAGCTACAGATATAGGAGGTGTTGACCCAGAGATGGCATTTAAAGCCTTGGGTTGGAGCTCTGGACTCCTCACGGCCTCCTTCATTTGTACGCATGGCTGGAAAAACTGCCAGTTATGTGCCAAGAGGAGAGAAGGGAGAGCAATCGGTTCCTAATGGTTCAGAGAAGCCGTTTTCTACCTCCTGATGTGCTAAATCCATGTCCAGTCTGAGCATCATGTAAGAGTGAAATAGGCTTGAGGGAGAGCTAGTTCAGATTCTGAGATTCTGACTTCTTTATCACAGAATACTGAAAACACTCTTCTACAATTTTACATTTCTCAGATTTTATATCCCTCCCTCAAAACGCCCCCCAAATGAAGACATTTTGTATGTGTATAACTAGGCAGGTTAATTTGGGGGACACTCTAAAAATGGGCCATATTCCTTGCATGGTGAAGTTGTGTTTGCTTTCCAACAACAATCAGGATTTTAACTGCATCTGGACATTTCTGCTGAGTTGGATCCTGTCACTCAGCTGGAATGTCCCACACCAAATGGAAAGGACACCAAAGCTATGGGGTTTGAGCAGACTCAGGTCTCCACACTGGGAGCTGCCAGCGAGTGAGTAATTCTGGCTTTGGAAAGGGCACATTTGGAAAGCTGAATTAATATGTCCTGTTTTTCATCCGTGACTTCTCTCTATTTCCAGTTTAAGACATTGAGTGCCTTGGTTATATGACCATGCAAAAAAAAAAATTGGGGGAGGTATGTGTGTTTATTGTTAATCTGAGAATGGACTTAACTATTGGAAGTAATTCAATCAGCACTGAGGCAGATGCTCACAGGAGGGGACGGTGAAATAAAATCCATCTACGTCTTCTTTAGGAATGGAAAACCCCAAAGCTTCTGACAGTCCCCAAACTGGCTATCTTTATCCCCTGGTGGTGAAAAGCTGGGAAGCAGATGAGGAACATGAAAGCCTCTGTTACGTCAGCTCCTTTGCAACATTTTGGTGTCTTTTGTTGTTGTTGTTGTTTCATATGATAAGGTTGAAAAGGCCCATTTGACTGTTATAAATTGCCCTTCCTCATCAAAGAACTCCAAGATCAGACTCTATAAAGATATCTGGACATGTGCTTAGTTGTAAACCGCTAAGAGAGACAAGCAAAATGATATCTAAACTAAATGTCCAGCCTCTTTCCAATTTTCTTTATTGCCATAACCCCAATAAATAAATCTTTAGTCTTGGCTGAGAATGAAAAGCTGACCAATGTAACATTTGAAGGCCTACATGGCCCCGGAGTGAAACACCCCAAAGCTCCACCCAACGCAAATCCAAGGATAACACGAATAAGCAACGGCCCCAATGTCGCAACTCCTATATTTACAAAAACAGACAACTTGGACCCCACTGGAAGGCATCTCCTTGTCTCCTAACTAGCAATTTTACTTTCCTTTGACTGGTGGCTAGCTGCCCTGGGTAACCCCCCTGGTACCAGAGAAGAGAGCTAAATGCTAACGATTGGAAGTGGAGACAAGGCCAATTAAACCAAAACACGTTGCAGTGTGACCTGAGGACTGAGAACACGTGTGCTGGTTTCTTTTCACCAGGCAGAAGTTTCCAAGCTGTGAACTTCTTGTCATTCATCCCTTGGATTATTGATTAAAAGAAACTTGTAACTGTTAGGCTCCTAAAGTCTAAATTTGTGATCGGACCATGATCAAAGCACACACACAGAGGCCAAGAGATTTGTAGTGCACTTCCTTGTTGGTAAATCAGAATCCCAGTGGAGAGATAGGTCTAAAGCAGCCAGGAGGCTCATTGTGGACTAGAGAAGAGAGGGTGCCTGGGCCACGTACGTCCTACACACAGGTTGTATAAAGATGGCACCAAACTCACAGCCCCAGGGAGGGACCACTTAACTGATGATCCACGTTTCTGTTTAGAATTCCCAGGGCTGTTTATTTAAGCAAGCTCCTCGGCTGTCACCAGAGATGTCAGTCTGCAGAAGTGCTTAAGCTGACTGGTGGGAAAAGCGAGACCCAGAAAAGCATATTTCCAGAAACTTCCAACAATTTTTACATTTATAACTCTCAGGTGCACTTTGCTCTCTGATCCTTAATTTCTTCATCTAGAAAAATGGGAATGATAACTGGAGGGTTATGTCGAGAATTAGATGAAATAATACAGGTCGGGTAATTAGCGCAGGACCGGCAATCAGCACTCAGTTGATGTTAGCACAGTGCTGCTGCTGCTGTTGACTGTGATGTTGAAGAGTAAGTAGAAGAAATCTTGATTGAAACAAGTCCTGAATCTTTAGAGTTAAATCTCTTAACTAGTATCAGCCACAAACGTGCTCATTTTTTTTTCTTTGCTCACTTTTTTTCTATAAACCTTAGTGAATGTTCAGTCATAAGAGACACTGCCTATGGAAAATCTTTGAAAGTTTTGGCAAGGCATCGGAACAAGTCAAGATGGCTTGATATGCCTGATATCAATTTCAGTGCATACTTCTTTGCATAATTAAAAATAAAAAGATGCCCAGGGCTCTGAAGCCGGTCCAGGCAGTGGCCCCTGCCTATTTAGGAACGGGCCCCAGCATGATGATGTCCCAGGCCTAGTGATGACCTGGAGGTGCGGTGACCCTGTGTTTATTTCCTTGTTGATTTCCCTTCCCTGGCTCCAAGCTCATTTTCCCATTGCCTGCAGGAAAATAACATCCAGGGGTGCGGTAGGACTGACTTGGCAGCTGTACAGGTGAACAAAAGGATCCTGGCTTCAGCTAGAGCAGAAGGAAGTTCGAGGGAGCCTCGGCCTCATCCAGACCAGAACAGATTTGTCACTGATGCTAATGAGCGCTGCTCCAGTTGGGCTGCTCTCCCTGGACACTCCCCAGAGGCTGCTCTCAGGTTTGTGCACCAGCATGAGACAAAACCTTGAAAAAGGGGCAGGAGGGGAGCTGGTTAATTCTGGGGCCGAGTGGTTTGCGTGCACGTCTGGAAGACGGGACACAGGAAGGACAAAGAACATTTCCCCGGGCTACTACTGAGTCACAAAAGCTCAGCTCCCAAATGCACAGTCCCCTGAGGCCTCGCACAGCTGGGAACTGAGTCACGATGCAGCAAAGGTAAGAGGCCTGGTTCCTCCACCAGGTAACATCTCATGCAATTTGAAAAACTTTGCTCTCGTCTATCCCAGGCCATCCTCCACTGCCCCTCCCCCACCCCCGCTACTCCTACCACACACACACACACACACACACACCCCAAGTTTTTGAAGAGAACCTAGAAGATAGAAATGTCTCATTCTGTCTTTCTGAAGACACTCTAGAAAGGTCCTGAGGACATTTACTCTTTAACATCTGATTGATTGATTGATTGATTGCACTGCTTTTCATGGGGAAACTTTTTCCTTCACTTTCAAAAATAAAAACCGCTTATTTCATTTTATTTTTTTCTAGACAAACAGGTCAGTTAACACATGAACAATCCCACTAATGGTGACTGGATTTATATAGTATTCTTGATCATTATTCAAAACACATTCACATATTTTGTTTCATTTCTATGGTGGAAATCAGCATTGTCATTGCAATTTGACCCATGAGGAGATTTAGGTCCAGAGAAATGGTGACTTGCCTGGTAGCAGGTGGGTGGGTGAATGACAGTACATCTGTCTCTATTCCTGCCTCTTTGCAGTAGAATGGTAACTGAACTTTTAAAAAAATGTTTATTTATTTACTTTGAGAAATAGAGAGATCCATGGAGGGGCAGAGAGAGAGGGAGAGAGAGAATCCCAAGCAGACCCTTTGCTGTCAGCACAGAGGTGGACATGGGTCTCGAACTCACAAACTGCGCGATCATGACCTGAGCCAAAAACAAGAGTTGGATGCTCAACCAACTGGGCCACCCAGGTGCCCCTGGTCACTGTACTTTTTCAACCAGGCTATATTCTCTGCCATATATCCTGCAAATGATGTGATGAGAGGATAGAATTCTAGAAATCGGAACTCCCCTAGGAAATCCAGAAATAGAGTATCCAGTACAATATGCACCCCTGTTATTTATCCCTGCAAACATCCATCCCAGGGCATTGGATCCAGTTCACCAAATGTAGGTAAACTACGTCCCAGGTGCCCAGCGCTGGGTCACATGATGGGGCATGGTGAAACTCTGTGCCCAAGGGTTGCTGAAGGAGGGCAGCATGGGGGCTGAAGGCAAAGGTTGTATGTGAGAGGACTCTCCGCAGGACATGAACTTCACACTTGGGCTTGGTGTAAAGAGGGGACCTGGATTGAGGGAGAGCATTTCAGATTGGCACAACTCCACAGGGCAGGGATTGGCTCAGGGAACATTTACAGCAAGATGGCGGCAACGAAGCAGGGGTGAAGAGAGCATTCTGTAAATTAGACTTGAATCCTGGTTCCACGACCTACTAGCTCTGTGCCCTGGGGTAATTCCCTTTACCCTTGTGACCCCAATTTTCTGATATGTAAAATGGGAATAACGATCATACCTAGTCCATGGAGTTGTCTTAAGGTTTGCTGTTGCAGTTTTATGAGATAATGAGATAATGCATGTAAAGCCTTTGCGGGCACATAATAAGTGCTCAATAAATACTATGATAATACCCTGCTCCTAGTTCTATGGGAGATGCTTGGAATGCAGATAAGAGGGGCTCTACTCTTAACCTGATCGAACATTGTGAATTCACTGTGTGCAACCAACTGTCTGCAGTGCAGTAAGTGCTCTGGGACCCCGTGGGAGGGGTCTGTGAGGTTTGGGCTGTGTGGTCTGGGCAGCCTATTGGGGGAGGTGGGAAGAGGTTTCACAGTAAAGTCCTATATGTAGGGAGGTGGCACAGGACAGTGAAAAGCGCTGCACAGATGTGATTTTGAATCCCAGCTTCATCCTCAACCACATGCAAAGCACAACTGGCTTAATATGCTAGGGCTGCCGTAACAAAATACAAGAGCCTAGGGGGCTTATACAACAGAAATTTGTTTTCTCACAGTTCTGGGGGCTGGAAGTCCAAGAGCAAGGTGTTGACAGCTTTGGTTATTTTGAGGCCACTCTTCTGGGCTTGCAGATGGCCACCTTTTTGCTGCATCCTCATCTGATCATCCCTCTATGGGTGTGAACCCCAGGTGTCTCTCTGTGTGTTTAAGTTTTTTCTTCTAAGTACACCTGTCAGGTTGGACTAGGTCCCACACTAACAGCCTTATTTTAATTTGATAGCCTCTTGAAAGGCTCTGTCTCTAAATGCAGTCATCATCTGAGATATTGGGGGATAGGGTTTCAACATGTCAATTTTGGGGGACACAGTTCAGCGCATAACAATGATCAGGCTACTAAACCTCTCTGAATCTCTATTTCCTCATCTGTAAAATGTGGATGATACATACCAAGGCGAACCATTGTGAAGATTATAAAAAGGACACATAAAAGGATGTTCTGCCCTGTAGGAGGTGCCCAATAGGCTGTGATTATCACTATTAGCACTTTGGGCCAAACCTCAAATGATGGTGGAGTCTCCTGTACAGTCCACATTCTAGATAAACATTGAAAAACTGGCCTTTAGCTATCCCATGGACTTTGTTCTCTCTCTCTCTCTCTGTATAGAATATTTTTTTAAATATAATTTATTGTCAACTTGGCCAAGATACAGTGTATACAGTGTGCTCTTGGTTTCATGGGTAGATTCCTGTGATTCATCACTTACTTACAACACCCAGTGCTCATCCCAACACTTCCGTGGACTTCCTTTATTTTTTAAAAATGTTTTATTGTTTATTTATTTTTGAGAGACAGAAAGACAGAGTACAAATAGAGGAGGGGCAGAGAGAGAGGGAGACACAGAATCTGAAGCAGGCTCCAGGCTCTGAGCTGTCAGCAGAGTCCGACGTGGGGCTGGAAACCACCAACTGTGAGATCATGACCTGAGCTGAAGTCGGATGCTTAACTGGCGCCCCGTCAATGGACTTTCTAAGATGACCAAGGAGCCCTCAGTGCCTCTATTTCTTCATTCTGGCAGATGAGCCCATCATCAGATGACTCAAATGGCCAGCAAGATCAGCCTGATAGATACCACATGTTGTCTCTACTTATTCAGGAATCTCTCCATTCATTACTAAAGGAGACTACTTCTGCAGCTGATCAGAGACCCAACGTACAGCAGACCTACCCTAATATTGCTTCTGGAGCAGTTACTCCAAACATTGTTCACCCACAGCAGCCTCTGGATGCCTGTGCTCTGAAAAGTCTGGAAAACATTATAATTACAAACTAACGTATTCATTACATGTAGATGTAGATATAGATGTAGAATAAAGGTATATATGCATGTACATATTTAGAAAAACCTCACATTTATAGTAAAAGTGTAGATACAGTATAGCATGAAGAACTTTGCACTATATTTTTCCCGAACCCTCTGAGAGAAGCTACCAAAACAACACCTCATCTTCCCCCATGCACTTTAGTGTGCATTTTCCATACATAAGGACATCCCCCCACATAAACCACAAAGTCAGGAACGTAATGTTGATATCATCCTATTATTTAATCCTCAGACACCAGTAAATTTTCATCAGTTGCCACTTGATCCTCAGACTAACTCATTTTCAGAATCAAGTGCTGTGTCTCCTTGTCTCCGTCTTTTTTTAGTATTTATTTATTTATTTATTTATTTAGTGTTTATTTTTGAGAGAGACAGAGCACAAGCAGGGGAGGGGCAGAGAGAGAAGGAGACACAGAATCCAAAGCAGGTTCCAAGCTCTGAGCTGTCAGCACAGAGCCCAACGTGGGTCTCGAACCTACAAACCATGAGATCATGACCTGAGCTGAAGCTGGACACTTAACTGATTGAGCCACCCAGGTGCCCCAATATTTATTTATTTTTGAGAGAGAGAGAGAGAAAGAGAGAGAGAGAGAGAAATAGAGCAGGGGAGGGGCAGAGAGAGAGAGGGAGAAAGAGGACCCAAAGCAGGCTCCATGCTGACAGCAGAGAGCCTGATAATGGGGGTCGAACTCATGAACAGTGAGGTCATGACCTGAGTCGAAGTCCATGCTTCACTGACTGAGCCACCTAGGCACTCCTGTTCCCATCTTTTTACTCTGCTCCAATAGCAAACTTTCTTCAGTATTTCCTCCACTTTCATGACCTTGACATTTTTTAAAAATACAGGCCAGTAGTTCTGCAGAATGTTCCTCAATTTGGGTTTGTCTGAGTTTCCTTGTGCTTCTATTCAAGCTTTACAACCTTGACAAAAAATATCACAGATATGATGCCGTTTTCCTCTCATGTTATCTGATTGGGTGGCAGATGATTTTAAATTTCACTGAGATTATTTTATGAAAGTCATGTCTGCCAGGGCTCTCCACTATAAAGTTACTCTTCTTTCTTCTTTAATTCATAAGCGTTCTGTAGAAAAGTACTTTGAAGTTACCTAAATGTCTCCTTCTTAATTGAATGTTCCAACAACCCCTTTTGACATGTTCCCATATTCTCTGAGTCCTTCTGACCATGGAACCATGGAACCATGACATGTTCCAGCCTTAAAATCAGCTATCTCTACAAGGAACTCTAGTTCCTTTCAGTAGGGAATTCTTTAGAATCCGAAGTCTGACTGCTAGATGTGTTTGTTGTGAATTGGAGTGTTGCTATTCTCAGACTCTCTCAGTGGTCAGAGCTACGACCTGGGTGTATGTTTCTCTAGTGATTTATACGCCCTGGAAACTGTAAATTCACTGCTACTTCCAATTCCGATGTGTTGTGGGCCAGGCTGCCCTCCATGGGGAGACCTTCGTCTGCTCATCCAGACTCTGGCGACTGTACTAGGCAGCCCTTCTCTGTGGTTAACCCCTTCACGAAGTGGAGGCTCTCACACCTTGTCTGGGCCACCACATCTCCTCCTTCCCCTGCATGGGCAACTACCTTACTTGGCCCTGTATGGTAGCTTTTTTTTTTTTTTTAAATGTTTGTTTATTTTTGAGAGACAGAGACAGAGACAGACAGACAGACAGAATGCAAACTGAGGAAGGGAAGAGAGAGAGAGAGAGACACAGAATCTGAAGCAGGCTCCAGGCTCCAAGCTGTCAGCACAAACCCCCATGAGGGGCTCAAACTCACGAACCGTGAGATCATGACCTGAGCTGAAATCAGATACTTAACCGACTGAGCCACTCAGGTGTCCCACCCTGTATCATAGCTTTAAAGACTGAATTATTTAGGAAGAGAAAGGAAAGGAAAGAAGACATTTATTCAATTTTGACATTTTTGAGAAACTCAGAAGTTGCTCTGTGTCCCGTGATGCGCATTTGTGCACACTTATTTGTTGTTACTCTTTGATTTGTGGGGAGCAGAGGAGCCTCTTCCACACAGATAGGACACAAGTGCCTAGTATCAGACCTAAGCGACTAAGATTCACAAGAGTGATCCTATTCCATTCAATATGGGTCTAATCTACAGGATGTGGCCACTTACTATCTGCTAGAGCACTGACAACATTTCCAGGATGAAAACTACTACTTGGGCAATCACTGCTCCTTTTCCTACTCAAATCCCAGTCTAGGCTCTTCCTCATTTAGTTCCTCAAAACCAACCATTTCAGCGCTTACTAGATACCAGGTAGTTGGCTGGGTTGGGACATAGAGCTTTGAACCTTGGTGTTCACCTTCAAGAAACTCTCAAGTCCACAGTGGGAAGCAGACAAGAGTGAGAGAGTTATTCCCTGGGGCTAAGTGAGGTGTTGGCTGTCTCAACAGCCTGCCAAGGGAGGGCCACTGACCCAGCTGGGGCAGCAGAGAGCAGATATCCTGGGAATCCCCACTGGGCAACTCGGTGGGGTCAACAAGGTGAGGAGGGCTCCTGGGAAGCAAAAGGAGGTGTGTGAAGGGAGGTGTGTGAAGGGCTAGAGGCAATGGCGTGGCGGGAAAGGCAGGTGCAGGCTGGTGGAGGGAGGCCACCTAACATTGTAGCTGGATTTTAGATTTGAGGACAAGAGGCCCTGCAACCAGACTTTCTGGGTTCAAACCCTGGCTATGCCACCTACTAGCTGTGTGATCTTAGGCAAGCTTACTGCTCTGTGCTTTAGTTTCCTTCACTATAAAACTGGAGATTATAATAGTACTGACCTCACAAGATTGGAATAATGATTACATTAGTTCTTTTACATAGTACATAGAAAGATGCACAGCATATATAAAGTATATAATAAATATTAGGTGTTATTTTTATGTCCCAATAGGTGGATCAAAAAGGGATTAAGGCAAAGCAGAGGCACCGGAAAACATCATTAATTAAAACAGATACATTTAAAAGAATGGATTTGGGCATTTCAATAGAAACTCTGAAGTCATTGTCTTGAGAAAAATCAGAACTTCCCTGCACTTCTATCAGCATATTTTATTGTTTACTGTTGTTTTTCTTTCGATGTATTTGGGGGGATGGGAGTCCACTGTAATCTTCTCAATGCTTTGGCCTCTGTAGGTCCCAATGTTACAAAAGAGACATGCTATGGAGACCTCTTTTCTGTTGGTTTGCCAGGCATGGAGATCCATTAGGAGTGGGCATTGTACACACTCACTAAGTTCCAGGACAATAGTGTTACTTATGATTGTTCTGACACTGACATCAACCAAGGCTACCCCAAAGCTGAAGGGAGGCTGTCTTAAAATTCAATTATTGCTAAGGCACTTCTGCACCTTGACTGTGGAAGTAGAGATGGGGAGGGGGGAGGGAGCATTCATGAAACCCATCCAAAAGTCTTTTTGAAATAGGAGTTGGCAGCCTTTCAGCAGTGACCTTCTAGGACTCTGTCACTGGAGCTGTCCTCCTTCCCCACACCACACATTCCCTGAGAGCCAAGGGAACCAGAAATGCAAGCTCAGAAGTGCACGTGGTGCATCAAAGTTAAAAACTCTGCATCAGACACAATCAACACAGTGAAAGGCAACCTGTGGGATGGGAGAAGGTACTTGCAAGCTATAGAGCAGGGATTAACATCCAGAATATATAAAATAACTCCTACAACTCAACAATAAAAACCAAACAACCCAATTTAAAAATGAACAAAACAGACCCTTCTCCAAAGAAGATATACAAATGGAAATAAGCACATGAAAAGATGTTCAAAGTCACGAATCATTAGGGAAATGTAAATCTAAACCACAGTGAAGTACTACCTCACACCGATTAGAATGGCTGCTATCAAAAAAAAATAAAAAAGGAAAAATTAAAGACAAAATCCAAATCCACAGAATAACAAGTGTTGGTAAGAACTCTCGTGCACTGTTAGTGGAAAAGTTGAACGGTACAGCTGCTATGGAAAACAGTATGGTGATTCCTCAAAAAATTAAAAATAAATTATACGATCCAGCAATTGGACTTCTGGGGATATACTCTGAAAAGTTGAAAGCAGGGACTCAAACAGATATTTGTACACCCATGTTCATAGAAGCATTATGCACAGTAGCCAAGGGATGGAAGGAAGTCAGAAGTCCATGAACAGATGAATAAACACCATGTGGTCTCTAAGTGGTTATGTATAGAAGTCCATGAACAGATGAATATACATGTGGTCTATACTGAATGGAATACTATTCAGCCTTCAGACGGAAGGAAATTCTGACACAGGCTGCAGCATGGATGAACCCGGAGGACATCATGTTAAGTAAAATACACCAGTCCCCACAAGACACATACTGTATAATCCCACTTCCATGAGTAGCCAGGGGCTGGGAGGAGGGGCTGTGGGGAGCTACTGTTTAATGGGCACAGTTTCAAGTTGGGGAGATGAAAAGTGTTCTGGAGATGGATGGTGGTGATGATTGTACAACAGTGCGAAGTACACAACGATGTACTTTATGCCCCTGAGCTGTATACTTTAAAGTGGTTCAAATGGTCATTTTATATTTTTGGTATTTATCACATTTAAAACTAGCAATTAAGAAATGCCAATCAAAGTGGGATCCCCTCCCCCCCCGCCTTAGGAAGGTCATTCTGGAAAAAAATGGTTAGGAGAACTATAGAAGGAAAATAATTCTTTAATTTATAGAGAAACTTTTCACATCTCAGTTTCCTAAGAAAGGTCAATACCCATATTTTATTTTAAAGTTCTTCTCTGGGAAAAGAAGTGAGGAAATAAATATTGGTCAGATCTCAGTCAAACTCAAAGACTTGCTGAGATATTCTCTTCTGTATCACAACCTACCAGTCTTCCAACGATATAAGGAGATCCCTTCCTAAAACAAAGAAGATCAGCCTCATTTTGAAGCCACAGACATGAAAGAGACATGATACAATATGATGATTGTTCAATGGTCTCTGTGTGCTGCTAAAACATTTAAAGCTTGCAATTCTTGACTGGTGGTAGATGAACCAAAGGTGCTATGTCAGAGGGCTTTGAAGGACATTCACCCTGGTGTCTTGTGCCGATTCCTTCTGCACTGAAAGGTACAGTAACAGACCTGGTGTGAGGCTGACTCTGAATTTGAGGTCATAGCCTGAGTCAGGTGAAGCATCCTCCTAACCTCTGGTTCTGGGTCAGCAAGAAGAGAGGAAATGGAGCAAGGAGGGCTTTTCCTCCCTCCTTCCTGAACACCTGACCAGAAGGCCAGCTCTGACTCCCAGAGCGACTCCTGCCTTTTATTGCTTCCTCCACTTCTAACCTTGCAGGCTCGCTTCACCTTTGTGGGGTCTTAATTTACCCATGTAAAATCAGGACAATAGTGAAATGCCAGTGGGCAACAGTGCTTTATAAACCATAAAACAGACGTGTGTTCTATTTGTACACTACTTCATTCCACAAAGAAACCATGCTGACTCTAAGCAGAGAATAGGAAGTAGAACAGGATCACAGGCTAGCCAGCACACTCCTTTTGGTTTAGCCACCAACATCTAAAAATCAGATGATTTCGTATAAAAATCCAAATTTCAAATTCTGTTAAAATATAAGAAAATCTGGTCATGCAGTTCCCACATTTACCTGCTAATTCACTCACTCACCAAATACGAACTGGGTGAGGTACTCTTCTGGGTGCTTGGATATAGCAGAGGTGAGGCAGATTATACTTAAGTGAATAGATCAATATGATAATTACAGAAAATGATAAGTGCTACAAACAAAGTAGGGTCAGAGGATAGAGACTGATAGTGGGGGAGTGTATAGGGACAACGCTATTTTAGTTGAGTGTCCCCGTTTGCCACAGTCCACACCACACCCTGTTACCCCACTTACTACAGTCATTTACGTCTACCTGCTTGGCAGTTGGAGGATCTGAGGTTGTGAGCTCTGTAATAAAGTGAGGGAAAATATAATCAAGAATTGACGTTAGGGAGAGGGGAAATATAAATGAGAATAGAATGAGAAGACCCAAAGTAATAGGAACCAGGTATGGATGCCACAAGAGCCTAGATGATTGGTACAGTTGGGCATCAGATTTAACTCTAAGCTTTCTGGAACTCAGAGCAAAGGGAGATATGTTCTGTGACACCATTCTCATTTTCAGAAAGACAGAAATGAAGCCATTCCTTTAAGGGTACAAAGCTTTTGTCACCCGAACTTGGAATAGAAACTGATCTTGTTAGGATTTATAAAGGCAACTCTGAGTGATAAAGGAAGCAACAGTCTTCTTTATCAACAGTTATTGAGACACTAACATAAGCACTAGAGATGCAAAAATGCCTGTCTTTTTTTTTCTTTTTCCCTAGTGTCCATAGATAATGGGCAAGGGCATACTTCATCTAAACTAAACTCAATGAAAGTTGTAGGAGAGGTTAGGGTAATGCCAGACAGACCTCTTGTTCTGGCTGATCTCAATTCACAGAATATTCAGCAGAATGGGCAGAAAGACTGTCACTCAAACTGTCTTCCTTCCATAAATCTATCTTCTCTCAGCTCATTAGACAGAGTAGAATTAAGAGCTCTTTGTGACATTCACCCTGGTGACAGCCACTCTTATTACTAAAAGGCAATCTCTGTGGCCTTTGGACCTTTGGATGTAAGTGTGTAAAATCTCCTTTCCTTTTCTGCAATAGCCTAGTGGGGAAACATGAATGGTTCTGCACGCTGACTCCTTAATGTGGAGAACAGCCCATCTAAGGGAAGGAAGTTCCTAAATCCATTCACTCTCTGCACAAGAAGTCTCTGCCACATTCCTGGGCTGGCAGGAGATCTAGCCTGTTTTCTAGAATGTTCCTAGGGAGCTATTTCATGGCTCTAGTGTCCAAAGTCTTATTAGCGTTCCCTTGCCAAAGGAAGCCAAGGGCTTCTTACTTCATGTTAGTTTCACTGTGAATCCCCAAGTGCAGAACCCATCTGTACTTTTAAATGCATCTCCTACCCCATGAGGAAACACACAGGCAGAAATGCAGTTAAGTCAAATTTTCTGTCCCTATTTTTTGGCCCAGATGCCACCCAGCTGAGTCCTTATCACCTGGACTATCTCTTGGCTCCCTGGCAATTTTGTGGGCTCACTCTCCTGCGCTTGGCAAAGAATCAGGGTGTTGACTGAGGGCCAGAACCAAAACATTACTTCTCCTCCACTCTCTTGAAAACCGAGAAGAGCATTTTGACTGCTGGTTGTAATCCTTCCCCAGACTTCCTCCACTCCATTACCACACCTCTCTGTTACTCTGACTAAATATCCCCTTTGAGCCAACCTCACAGAACTGGTTCTCTGGGTTTGCAACAATGACCTTCCAGAAACACCCTGAGCTTGGTCTGGCATGAGCCTCACAGTCTCTGCTTGGCCATCTGACAATGAAGCCATTTTGGTCCTGAAGTAAGCAACCCTACTTAAGACGGTATCCAAGTCACTGGACATGGAGCCCTGCTGGGATGGGACAGCCCTAGAATTCTCAAGGACTTGCTATGTGAGTCCCAGTGAGTGCTGTGTTTTCTGATAAAGTTCGTTGTGTAAATTTCTTTGCACAGACTGTAAACAAATCTATAGGCATATATTGACATACATTCACAAATACCTCAATGTATGACACAGTTTTAACTCAAATCCCTTTTCATTAATTTATGTCATTAGTAAAGTGAAGCACAAAACACAGTGAGTTCAACATATCCATCAGGTTTTATTTCTGAGGGGTGAGGGTTACCAGTAAGGCTTTTAAAGGAAATGTCTTTTCACAGACTAATAAAAATTTGTCACCAACTGGCACTGAGTGGTTAGGAAAGAAACCTGACAAGTTGCTTTGTATTCAGCAGGTGCTCAGTTCATGAAGTAATAATAATCACAGCCACTTTGTGCCAGCCACTGTGAAACCCTACATGGCTTGGCTTATCTTGTTTCAGAATTCTAAAAAAATATTAAGGGTCTTCCGTTTTTTCAGGTGGAGACACTGAGGGTTAGAGAGATGAGGCAAATTGCCCAGTCACCAGGCGGTAGGACTGAGTTTAAAAGCAGAGCTCCTGGAGGGAGAAGAGAAGGGGGAGAAAGGATGTGAGAGCGTGAGAGGCCTTGGGCAACCAGTCCTTCCCATCCTCGCACGCTTCCGGAACCAAGGCTCTACGTGGGTATTGCCGTGCTCGTCTGCTCAATGAACAAAGAACTGCTTTCCCAGAACCTGTGTCAGCCATCTTCTCTGTCCATTCTGATGGACACCTGGTTAAATGATCAAGATCAAGGTTTCTCAGCTTCACTGACATTGACATTTGGGACTGGATAATTCTTGGTTGTAGGGAGCTGGCTTGGGCATTGTGGGATAATTAGCAGCATCCCTGGCTTCAACCCACCGAATGTCAGTAATACCTCCCAAGTTTTGACAGTCAAAAATGTCTCCACATGACTCCAGATGTTCACTGGAGGGCAAAACCATCCTATGCGGAGAACCACTGCGCTAGGTGCCACTAGATGTGAAAGGCGATTGAGGTTCCACAGAAATGATGGTGAACAAGCCCAGAGGGTGGCAGCTTCTGTGTGCAGGCCTGGGAGGGTCTCTGGGATCCTTCAAGTGAAGCACCCTGCTCCTAGCCATGGTACCATTCTGACTCAAACGAAGTGGAAAAAGCCAAGACTCTTCCAGCCCAAAGGCAGCTTCAGGCCTCTCAGGCTCTCCGGTGGGTTGAGGAAGAGGTCCCTCCAAAGGGCCCTAAAGGGCCATGATTGGCCTTCCGCATGTTACCATCATGGCAGGAAGTTTTTGTATACTTGGAAAGTGGTCCTTTCTTGTAGAGCTGTGTCAAGAGCATTAATTTAGCCTCAAGCCTAAGTGGGTATATTGGGGTGTATCTAAACTGCTCCAAGCTGGTGCTTTTAGATAGCTGGTCTCCACGCTGGTCTCTGGTGGCCTATCATACTATGGCCAGGGGCCAGGAGAGCCCTTCATGTCAGTCCCCACATCAGGCCTCAAATTTAAAATCTTGACATCAGGGTCGGCTGGGGGGCTTTGTTGGTTGAGTGTTCAACTTCGGCTCAGGTCATGATCTCATAGTTCGTGATTCCAAGCCCCATATTGGGCTTGCTTCTGTCCTTATAGAACCTCCTTTGGATCCTCTGTCCCCCTTTCTCTGCTCCTGCCCTGCTTGTGCTCTCACTCTCTCTCTCAAGAATAAATAAACATTAAAAACCCTTTTTAAAAAATCTTGACATCATCTCCAATGTTATAGTCATGCTGAATTTTCACATACAGTCAAAAGCACTAATGTGTTCAGTATATACATTTAAAATATACCACACTTTTCATATGTCTATTTTGAAATTTCTTTCATTTTTAGTATCTCAAGAGCCTTCAAAAGTAGATGTGGCCTAAGCCTGTCTGGATTTCTTGCAAGGCCTGCTTTCATCATTATAAGGCAGAAAATGACACATAAAGAGTATCATCTCTAGGGGCTAGCAGGTCTTGAGCCCCCAAATTGTTCCCCATATGCTCTGATTAGTGCCGAAAATTCTATGAAACTTTTCTTTGCAGTGTCTCACATTCCAAGATAATTTTTGAAATAAAAAAATATCCTTGGGAAAAATAGTATAATGACCTCTCCAAACTTCATCATGAGAAAATAGACAAGCCAATTTTAGAAAGGCTCAAAAGATTTGAACAGTCACTTAGCCAAAAGAAGATACACAGATAACAAGTAAACACATGGAAAAGATGCTTGACATCATTAGTCATTAGGAAAAAGCAAATTAAAACCAGAATGAGATATCATTCCGTATCTATTAGAACGGCTCATCCTAAGAAAGACTGACCATAGCAAATGTTGTTAAGGGAATGTAGGAATCAGAACTGCTAATGGGAAGGTAAAATGGTTCAACCTCTTTGGAAAATGCTTTGGCAGTTCCATAAAAAGTTAAGTGTAGGGGTATCTGGGTGGCTCAGTCATGTTAAGTGTCCAACTCTTGGTTTTGGCTCGGGTCATGATCTTGTAGTTTGTGAGTTCAAGCCCCGCACTGGGCTCTGCACTGACAGTGCAAAGACTTCTTCCCCCTCTTCTTTGCCCCTCCCCAACTGCTCACTCTCTCTCTCTCTCTCTCTCTCTCTCTCAAAATAAACTTAAAAAATATTTTTAAAAAGTTTTAAAAAATTTAAATCTCCGCCTACCATTTGATCCAGCCGTGCACCCTTAAAGTATTTACCCAAGAGACATGAAAGCTTATATCCATACAAAGATGTGTGCACATACCTTCCTAGTAGTTTTATTTGTAAGCATCCAGAGCTAGAAACAACCCAAATGCCCATCAGCAGGTGTGTGAAGAGACAGGCAGTGGTACCATCCATACAGTGGAATGCCATCCAGCAGTAACAACAAATAAACTATTGATACACACAACGTAAATGGATCTCAGAATTATTGATGCTGAGTGGGGAAAGCCTGACAAAACAGAATACATACTATCTGACTCCACTTACATAGAATTCTAGAAAAGGCAAATAATCTATAGTTACAGAGCAGATCCAGGCTTGCCTGGGGATGGAGATGGAGGGGGAAGCGAGAGGGAGGGATTACCAAGGGGCTTCGGGAGACCTCTAGGGGTGATGGACACGTTCGTTATCTGGGTTGTGGTGATGATTTGTGTGGCCGGATCATATCCAGATGCCAAAACTGATCAGGCTGGACACATGAAATATGTGCATTAAGAAGGAGCTCTAGAGACAGGGTGCTGGGTGGAGGAGGGCGGGGGGACAGAGCCACATCATCAATTAGACCCACTTGGGTGGTTTCTCCATTTCCTTCTCATTGGGCTGAGCACAGAGCTTGTAGTCATTGCTCTTCAGTGCTGCCTGGATAGTATTACTGGCGTGAAGTGTGAGAAACTCATAAAAAATGCAGCAACTTGCGGGCGGGTGAAGCCCTGCTGTGGCGCCCTCTCGTACAACCTGAAGGGCACCTTTTATCTGGGTAAGCCCTCTTGGAGCCAGAAGAGATTAGATCAAAATACACTGGCTATATTGGCAATGCGAAATCCCTTCTTCTTAGAGAGCAGAGAAAAGCGAGTGCCTCCCCACCCAGAACAGAGAAAGTGACGGAGTGGCTTGGATCCCCTCCAGTGTACTCAGGCCAGAAACACTGAGCAGTATCCCAGTGTTCATTGAGGAAATCACATGTGCGCGCACACACAGCAACAGCAGCCCCAGAGCGAGCTGCCTCCGAGGCTGGGGTCTGCAGGTGCAGCTCCAATTAGAGCAGCCGGCTGGCCAGTACCTTTTCATATCGAACAAGGGCCGGGCCTCAGCCGCCGCCAGGGATTGAGGAAGGCCCCGGCAGGACTGCCGACCAGGCTGGGGAAAACAAAGACTTTCCAAATAAAGGCAGCTCGTGGGAGTCAAACCTGAAACCCTAGCTTCATTTCTAAAACCTCTTGTGAGAATTTGCCAATGTGCAATTTTGTAGAGAATCAGCCCCTGGCCACAAGGACACAAACCAAGCGGTCGTCCAAGGCCGTCCACTTCATCCGTAAGTGAATGTGGGGAGTTCTGTTTTGCAGACCAGCCAGGCGCAGAGTTCCCATAATGGCCCAGTCTCCTTGGGTGCCCCCGCTGTTGACAGCAGCTGCCCCCAAATGGAGAGATTTTTCAGGATGACCAGTGCAGGGTGGTCCTTCTGTAACTGGTGGCTCTTTATCATTTATATCACATTAAGCTTAAAACAAAACACTTGGACTCTTATTTTTAGCAAAGAGGTATGTGTTCAACGTGCTTGCCAGTACTCTATCTTCAGCAAAAAACCACTAAGATCTCAGACTCATTTTCTCCATCCCCCCTTCTTCCGCCCACTACCCCCTCCTCCTCTCCCTCCTCATGTTTCTTTTACTGACTTTTTAAAGAGAAGGCTAGAAAGGTTGAGGAGCTTACACAGAGTTCTGTGTTTCTCTATAATCAAGTCAGCTTATTTCCACAGCCAAGGAAACACCCCGAGGACAAGGAAAACCCTGCCGCCACCACCTCCTAGGGGGCTTCCTGGGCTGCTCTGCTGCCCCCCCCCCACCTTCTGTCTGGGGCTGCCTCTGCCCCTTCCTGACAGTCTTTATGGTTTGTAATACAAATCTCTAAAGAAGTGCCAATGATTAGAAATGTTTAAAGCCCCATATTCTCACCACTGCTGTCATACTATTGTTCTGTGTTTCGCTTCAGATCTTGTCATTGGGCATCCTTTAAAAAAAAAATGTTTATTTATTTATTTTGAAAGAGAAATAAAGCATGAGTAGGGGAGGGGGCACAGAAAGAGAGAGATGAAGAATCCCACGCAGGCTCCATGCTGTCAGTGCAGAGTCTGATGCAGGGTTTGACCCCACGAACCGTGAGATCGTGACCTAAACCAAAATTGAGAGTGGGATGCTTAACCATCTCAGTCACCCACGCACCCTGGACATACTTTTTTGTCTAGCTAATATGTGTGTGTGTGTGTGTGTGTATTTATATATATATGCATTTATATGTGTGTATATATACACATGTACCTTTATACATATCTATATACATGTATAGACACATATAAATGCATATATATATATATATATATATATATATATATATAAAACTCCTGATTATTCCTGTAACTTGACTTCTCCTCAGGATTTGCAGCCATGAGCTATGAATAATTGGAAAGTTAGCAAGAGAAGGAGTAGTCCTGTTGATGTTTTAACATGCAAAACAGTCAATTCTCATTAGTGAATATTAAGTGCTCTCAAGGGAAATACAGAGTTAGGTTCCTGAGAGTCTCTGGTTCAAACAGTTTCGTCAATGGATCAACCCATAACTTCGTTTTATTTGTGTTTCTGTATAAAGACACCTTATTTAATGTATATATTGTTTACTTATTAACATTGACCTCATGGCCAGTAGCACAAGTAATATGTGTTTGAATGAAGTACATCTAACGCGCCTATGTTCTCTGTAAGGGCATGTCACAGACTTCCTGGGTATAGGACACTAGACAGCACATCTGAACTACATTTGGGTACCAAATTTTAAATGCTAAAATTACTATGAAAAGTCACAAAAATGCGAAAAATGTGGCACCAAAAAGCCATGAAAAGGACACTTGTTTCCATACAAGTACTGAAATAAGACGCACTTTGTTTAACCTCAGCTGTTAACTCATATTTTTCACTGTCTTCAAATGACTATGACCGTGCAGTGAGCATTGATGTGGGGGTCACAGATGAATTTTAGGGAGTAGGTGGATTTGCAAATATGGAGTTCAAGAAGAATGAGCACTGACTGTACCTACATTATATTAATGCTGTGTATCATGAAGAATAGAGGTGGCTGGCCATTCCTACTGCCCTTTGAAAATAATTGGTCATTTCTTGTGAAAAATGCTGTTGTGAGGACTGCCACCTATCATGACAGACCCTTTCCTTCTAAAGTGGCACTTTTAGGAGTACCTGGTAAGAACCTTCTATCTTGGTTCCAAGATTACCTTCAAAACTGTAGGTGCGTTTGCATGGAGCCCATTCAGGTTGAAGTCAGGAGGTCTGAGTTTGAGTGGTGCTTCAGGCTTCAGTCTCCGTGAGCAGCCTGACCTTGAGGCAGGCTTATGTTCCCTCCTGTGTAAAAGGGAAAGTCCATAGTTCATCGGCTCTAAGACACTCACTCTTTCACATTTTTAACATATCTAAAACGGTCTCCTTGCTTTATCGCCGATGATGTATTGTAGTTTAATTGGCAGCACTCTGTTTTCTTTCTGGGTGGCTCATCAAATAAAGGTGCATATTCCACCCTTTGGCATCTTGGAAGTGATGAAATACAGTAATAAGCATACCTACTTCCTGGTGGTGCACGGATTGAGCAACACTGCAATGTCACAGGGTGGTTGTGAAAAAGCGTATGTGACAGGACAGGTATGGAGCAACTGCTTGCAAATTAGGGAATTCTTATCACATTATCACGACTGGGGTGCTTCCCTGCTCCTGGAATAGGTCAACCTCTCTACTTCTGCAGTTCCTCAGGAAATTTCATAAAAGTTGCACCACGGTCCCCTGCGACCCTGATGACATTTTTCATGCGATGGTGATGCAAACAGATTGGTTGAGGGGGCCATTAAACTTTTTTGTCATTGGAAACAGATTCCTAAAAGAGTCTGAGAACTACTGCTTTGAGGAAAGTAAGACACAAGTTTCGTGGGGGCTAGCGGTGTCCTTGTCCTGTGCTTATGATATTGCAGCTGTGAGGGTGTATGTGATCCGGTGATGGGTGTTCTCTCATTTGCATCATGACGTTCTTTGACAAGACAGGTTGGGCTTCTTCTCATTAAACCGCTTTTGCATATGTTCTGTCCTCTCAGTAATAAAAGGAAAGTGAAAACCTTGAGGCAATAATTCAGTCCTAAGTTCTTTTTTTTAAATGTTTTTAAATGTGTATTTATTTTTTGAGAGAGAGAGAGACAGAGCGCAAGCAGGGGAGGAGCAGAGACAGAGGGGGACACAGAATCGGAAGCAGGCTCCAGGCTCTGAGCCATCAGCACAGAGCCCCACATGGGGCTCAAACTCACAAACTGTGAGATCATGACCTGAGTCGAAGTCAGACGCTTAACCGACTGAGCCACCCAGGCGCCCCCCAGTCCTAAGTTCTTAATATAACCCAAGATTCTTCCATCTAGATCATCCACAGTATCACTTCACTTGTGACCGTGGGAGGCAGGTTACCTACAGTCAGTGTACAAGAAAAAGCTGATAATACCTTCATTTCAAACAGATGTTTTAAATATGAATTTTGACCATGTTTCCTTGTATATGTTTCTTTGTTCCTTGATGAAAAGGGTCAATATAAATCCGAGAAATCTCTCTGGATTCTGAAGATGGCCACATCATGCTAATTGGGTCCATAGGGTTGAATGTCTGCGTCCCTGACAGCACAATATGGAGGGACTTTATCTGCTGTCCTATTGCCAAACGACTAGCAAAGGAAGTGAGTAAATGGAAGAGGGTAGGAAACCAGGATTCATCAAGCTGCTTCTACGTGCCATTTTGTCAGGTGCTGGTGTATAAGTGTTTCAACACACTTAAATATGAGCATTATCACTTCCATTTTGCCATTATCAGCACCAGAAGCACAAGGTGAAATAATTTGTGTAGGTCATAGGAGTAAGGCACAGAATCACCTAAACACCCCAGTCCTATCTCAAAGCCCTGCTCCGTCTGTTCTAAGGGGCCAGGCAATGCCTCAGAGATGCTGTGACTCCTGCTCTGCTGTCCCCTTCTCCTGTGCTCTTCGAGAGGACTTTCAAAACGGGCTACTTATTCACTCTGTTGTCTTCTTACCACAGTAACATGCACAAACAGGTGCTTGCTAATATATTTTTTTGAGACAATGAAGTCTTGTTTCCCCCCAAGCCAGGCAAGGATACGTCCCTTCGGCTCCGCCATGCCTCCTCCCTTACAAAAATAGGAAGAAAGAAAGAGAAGCAGTAATAGATGTGTGGTCTCAGTGAGATTGCTCTTTGATTTCCATTCTGAATAGCAGGTACTGTCCTCAGTAATGATTACTTTCGGGGTACTGGCCAATAAAGACTAGTATCTCCTTTTCTTAAATGTAGTGCTGGAACACAGATATTTTGATTGACCTGCCCAAACTCATGCAGGAATTAGCAGTGGAGCCAGAAGTGGGGCTCAATGCTTTGGTTTCCTTTCACTGGCCCTGTCAGCCCACATTGCTGTCTTAAGCTCACTTAATAAATATTTACGGCTTTGCATCATTTCCCAGCCACAGTTAGGACAAGAAGTACTTGCATATATATGTGTACATGCATGTAAAACAGATGTGAGAAATGGAAATGCAAATGAAAAGGACACAACACCCCTGATAGTTAAAGTACTAGACGAAAACCAGGGAGACCCAAGATTTAAGACTTCTACTTGGTTTTCTCAGTCTCTCGGTTGTTCTTTCATGTTCTGGGCAGAGAATACAACCCAATCAAAAGGGCTATGGCCACTTGAAAGCACACCAGTGAGAAAGGAGGAGGAAAATGCCTCACTGTGACAACTTTCCTGAGCCTCTGATGCCCTGAAACACCTGTACTGGAAAAAGTAATAAAAGCCTGTTGCAAGAAGGCTTGTTTTTAACGCATCAGATAGAATATTGATCAAATCATGCCCCTACTTCCCAATAGACATGTTTTATATTAAATCATAAATAATGTATGCCAAGAGATTATCTCTGTTTCTCTTTATGATAATACTGTAATAATTAAATGGACTCAATCTATTCTAAATCACACATATTCTTTAATACGAGATACTTGAGGAAGGAAAACACTTGTCTAAATGGGAGTGATATTTCTTAATTAAATAAATACTTTAAACATTGTAGCAAGTTATGTAAAATAACAGCAATTAGCTTACTAGTAAGTCTTTTTCTCAGACTTACTGGAGAAGAAGAGGGGTTTCCTTGGCTCGCAAAACTGAGCAAGTCCAGAGTGGGGATCCAGCTCCAACAATGTCGGTGCCCTCTCTCTCTCTCCACTTCTGGCCTCTGCGCTCTTCTGCCGCATACTGTATTGCCAGCATTCTTTCGCACCCCCTGCCAGGTGACAAGAAAGATGAATGGCAGACCTCCAACTCACTGCTTGTTTTCAGAAAGGGGGAGGGTGAACGATTGCTAGTGAACGATTCTGATTGACTGGATGAGTCAGCCATCCCTTGGACCAATCCCCATGACCAGAGAAGGATGGACTCTGACCAGCAAGGCTGGGTCATGTGCCCACTCTTCCTGCAGGGTGTAGTAGTGACTTGATTGGGCAATGACAGGCTATGGTCACAAACCCACTAGGACCAGGGCATGGAGAAGGAGCTCCCCAGAGGGAAGGCCATACCAATGCCAGAAGAAGGTTGGAAAAATGAGCTGGCAGACAAAAAGGTATTAATTAGCTCAGCCTGTCGCACTGGGCTTAGGAGAATAATGATTATTGTAAAAATCCAGTTGAGCAGCTAGTATTGGGTGCTCAAGGCTAATGTATGACTTTCAGATTTCCCTCCATCTTCAATGAAGCATGTTATCATGATGCATGTGATTTACAAGATACTCCATGCCCTACTGAGTTAACTTGCAGTGGTTTCAATGTTATTAACAAGAACACTAATAACAAACTACATTGCTCTCAGTCAGTTCCTGCACAGGGTTCCAGTGTTTCCCACATAATATTTTATGAATTCTAGGAGGCCCCATGAGAAGTAGCTGGCATCTATTTTGCTGTATAGCCTTTCTGGTGATGGAGAAACTGGACCCAAAGGAGGTTATGCAACCTTCCCGAAGTCCCATGACCAGTTTGTGGCTGAGCCAGTAAAACTCTTGTCTCCTGTCCCAACCGTGGGGATCAGCTCCCCTCTGGTCCACCATTTGGCCCAGATGAGGAAGATTGATGGTGATGAGAGTTCTTATGTCAAGTACTAGTGTGATTGGTTTTTAATGGTCATTATTTTCACCTTACAAGGAAAATAGCATATCCTCCTCTGGCTAAACGCTGTTTCAGGAAAAGCCACAAAGCAGCCTCCCGAGTCCTGTTTACAAGAAGGAGCCCAACCTAACTCTGCTGAACTGGCAAAAGCTGATAACCTCACTCCAGCTTCCCTGGCCCTGGTCCACAGGACGAGGATCTGTGTTTCTGGGTATTGCTATGCATCTTTCTTCATTTATTGTGGCTGGGGGAAGTGAGAGGCAGTGCAGAAAACAAAGAAAAGAGGTGGAAACTCTGGGGAAAGGAGATAGTAAAAGGAAGATATAAAAGGGGGGAAAGAGAAAGGAGAGACTAAGAAAACCGTAGTGCATGGATGACCAAGAGAACAGGGGAGAAACAAGTTCGGAGGAAGGTGATGCCAAAGTTGCAGGAGGCAAGGGAAGCTGCCATTACCGAATCTCTATGATGTGCCATGAACTCTCTTATACTTAATGTCACCATTGTGACCTTCTTGCAAGCAATATGTGGCCACCTCATGTTATATAGAAAAGGAAACCAGGGATCCTGCAACTTGATGGATTCATGCAGCCAAGAAGCAGAGCCTGAGACCAGGATTCTTATACAAAGGAGGATTCTTGTGCAAGGATTCTTGTACTTCCTGAGGAAGTATTCTCAGAAGGAGGGGAGTGAGGGAAGTGGGATAGGGCAGCGGAAAACTCTAAGCAGGGATATTACTCAGTTACTCCAACTTTAGCTGGTCCAGCAGGGAACATGCATTGCCCTTCAAAATGCATCCCATCCCAAGGCAAGGGAGTCAGACTTTGGCACCCCTGCCAATCAGTCATGTTCTGCAAGCCAGCCCTCTCAGCCAGGGTGGATGTGAGACATGCACCACCTCAGGGGAGTGGCTGTTTAGAAGAAGGCAGGTCTCTGGAGAAGGAGGTGACTGTTTGCCTTTAGGTGTTGGAAGGTGGGTAGACCAGCCCAAGCGAGGCAATCTGCACCAGGCAACAGCATCTTCTCTGCATCTTGCTACCAGTCTCCGACTGTGCAAGGGAAGGGAGAAGGCAAGTCCAGAAGAGAGGTAACCACTGCCCCCATGGTCCCTGAAGAGCCCATCCTGAGTGCCAATGTCAGTCCTGAAGGCCAATCCCCCAGGTAACTGGCCTTATAGCTCATCTGCAGGCAGCAGACTCACACACTGAGGCAGTTTCTATGATAATGTGGTCCTATATCTGCCCCAAACCATACTGCTCCCTTCAGTGGCCCCCTGCCTCCCCACCAGGTCAAGATTCAATGGTTTCAGAGAATCAGAGGACCCAGGATCTTTGACCTCACCTTCACTACATTCATATAGTTGTCACCAACTCTCTCTCCACATTCTTCTTTGCTTTTCTCCAGCAGATTTTTTAAAATGTTTATTTGTTTTTAAGAGCGAGAGAGACAGGGGCGCCTGGGTGGCTTAGTCGGTTAAGCGTCCGACTTTCGCTTAGGTCATGATCTCGCGGTTCGTGGGTTCGAGCCCCGCGTCGGCCTCTGTGCTGACTGCCAGCTCAGAGCCTGGAGTATGTTTCAATCTGTGACTCCCTCTCTCTCTGACCCTCCCCTGCTCACGCTGTCTCTCTCTCTCTCTCTCTCCTAGAAATAAATAAAACATTTGAAAAAAAAAAAAAAAGAGAGAGAGAGACAGAGCACAAGCAGGGGAGAGTCACAGGGAGGGAGACACAGAACCTGAAGCAGGATCCAGGTTCTGAGCTGTCAGCACAGAGCCCAACACGGGGCTTGAACTCACAAACCTCGAGATGATGACCTGAGCTGAAGTTGGATGCTTAGCTGACTGAGCCACCCTGGCACCCTTCTCCAGCAGTTTTTATCTTAAAATTCCAAACACATAACTACAGAATCTCACTAAGCCAAAAATTCTCAAGGACTTTTAAAAATAGATATTCCAATGCCTAGGCTCCCTCTGCCTCCTGGGAGATTCTGAATCTATTAACCTGGGATTTCTTTCAAGTCCCTACGTGATTCTAATTGCAGCCAGGACTGAGAATCACTATACCAGGCATTCCTCAGCCACTGTGGGGCTGTATACTAGAATCACCTAGGGCATTTAAAAAAATACCCACGCTCAAATCCCCTCCCCCAGAAATTCTGATTTGTTGGGTCATGAGTGGGTATCAGGGTTTTTTTAAAGCTCCCCAGATGCTTCTCACATGCAGACAAGGTGGGGAAACAGTGGCTTGGGGATTTATTTAAATTGTGCCATGGGGAAGCATGCCAGGATAGGGAGATTTGTAACTGCATTGGGATCAGAGTCCTGTTAAGAGGACAAGAAGCCTCCGGGGACAGTAGCAGTGGAGGTGAAAGAAGAGATTCTCACTATTAATTTGACAACGAACAGCCAGTTGGATCACATTTCCTTTCAAATGTAAAATAAACCTACATTTTTCAGGGATCTTTGTCTCTTCAGGTGTTCCTTGATAGCTCTCTGTTGGAGATCTGCTAAGAGCCTTCTCCCAAAACTGGAGAGTGGAAAAGGAGATCACTGTGGGTGAGATTAAGCCCAGAATTAATTTACCAGTTAAGACAGCTTAGGTATTATCCTATCCAACTCCTGATCCTTCCCCTCACCAGGCACACGGGCCCCTTGAAGACCAGCCAGGTAGTACTGAAGCCATTTCCCAGCAGTGACACTCCTCACATTCTTGGCCCTTGGCCTCCCCCCCCGCCCCACGCTTCTCTATATTGACCTAACAACCCCTTGGGCTGCACATCTAGCCTGGTGGACCTTATGGGAAAGCTCTCCTCGTTCCCCTTGCTGGCTCACCTGGACTGGTTTGCCCAAACTCCGCAGCCATTTGGGCCCTGACCCTGCCTAGTGGTTGGTTCTCATACCCTCATGCCCCCTACTAAGTTCTAAAAGCTGATACAGTTGCTTGGCATTACTGGCAATTGAGTCCTATAAAGTCAACTGCAAACACTAAATTAGCAAATACTGAACCATTGCTCCTAGGGGAAACATAGGGTTAGCGTCTGGTCACATTTTCAGCGAAGAAAACATATACAACCTTGTTTCCTGTGTGTTTCCGTTTTCAGACACCTTATTTATTTGTTTATTTATTTATTTATTTAATGTTTTATTTATTTCTGAGAGAGAGAGAGAGGGACAGTGTGAGCAGGGGAGGGTCAGAGAGAGAGGGAGACACAGAATCTGAATCAGGCTCCAGGCTCTGAGCTGTCAGCACAGAGCCCAACATGGGGCTCGAACCCATGCACGAACTATGAGATCATGACCTGAGCCAAAGTCAGACACCTAACTGACTGAGCCACCCATGGGCCCCTCAAACACCTTATTTAATACATGTTATTGATTCATTAACACTGAACTCACAGCTAACGCACTATCAGTCATGCCTGAACAAAGCTTATCTAAGACATTGATGTTCTCTGTAAGGCACATCACAGCTTCCTTATCCTTCAGGACACAGGAGAGCACTTCACAATGCCTAGGGGCCATTTTAGACAGAAAATTGCCAACAGAAAGCACAAATATGGTGGCACTAAACAGACCATGAAAAGGACACTTGTTGAGCCAAAACAGGAAGGAAGACATAGCTGAACATGTGCATAAAGAGTTTGCAAGTACCACAGATATTGAGTTCGGGTTACAAATAAATGTTAGCAAGTAGGGAAATTCACAACTCTGGGATCCATAAATAATGAGGATTGACTATATAAGCAAGCACTTCTGAGTGACAAGATGTGTTCATGTCTTAATATTAATTTAAAAGCTTCTGTTTTAAGCTAGAGCTCCTGAAATACTATATGGTCAATTAGACAAAAACAAAACAAAACAACAAAAAAACTACATTGCAGCTACCTCACTTTTTTTTTTTTAGCCAAGTAACAAATTCATGGGAAAAGGTAATTGAAGATTTTTTATTTGTTTTCTGGACCAATGGAGCATAATAGACAAAATCAGACTAGGTGCATTATGTAGATTCTGACTTTTTAATAGAACGGTATTTTGGGCAAAATAAGTCAGGCAGAGAAGGACAAATATCAGATGTTTGCACGTATAGGAGGATTAGGATGAACTTGACGGAGGAACAAGGGGGAGAAGAAGGGGGGAAATTGTGGGGGAAAGGGAGAGAGGCAAACCATGAGAGACTCTTGAATGCTGACAAAAACTGAGGACTGATGGATGTGGGGGGGAAGGGGGATGGGCATGGAGGATGGCACTTGTGGGGATGAGCACTGAGTGTTATGTGGAAACTACTTTGACAATAAACTATTTGAAAAAAAAAAAGAACGGTATTTTGGAGGAATGAGGGAAATAGACATATTTGTGGTCTTTATTGTGGACACAGAGAGAGAGGCTTCTGTTTTGTTTTTTTCAAAAATGGTATCATCCATTGAAAAAATTAAGGAAGGCATGCCTATCATGTAAAACAAAACAGAACTAACAGCTCTGTGCAAGCCAGGGGTGTGGCCTCAGTGCTGTCTAGCTGAGATCCAATGAGAAGAGACACAGTCTATGACTACTCTGATCACCCGCAGATTGAGCAAACATGGGGAATGGGTGCCTCTTTTCCCAGCTCCCATGTCTGAGCCTGTCTCTTACCTACTGTCTAGCTTTGTTACTACACCCCTAAGGCAAAAAACTCGGCTGTGAGTTCAGAGCACCCTTGGGCAGGGCTGCCACTTATGTGCTGACAAACCGTTTGAAAGGCAGACTTTGCCTTTATAGCACCCTTTCTTTCCAGATCTTAGAGGGAGCCCATGCTTTGGTACTGCCTGGGGCATTTTCGAAAGGATGGGCCAGAGCAAGGGCAGAAGGGCCAGATGAGCTCTCGGCATGGAAAGTCTGCTCCTCTCTAGAGATGGCATGGATTTGGTCTGTCTCGTGGTGGGGAGGACCTTGCGGCCATTATTCTGGCTTCTGCTAAGGACAGTTTCTGGTCCTGTTTCTCTTTGTGGATGCACTGAGGGAAGGCTAGAGGCAAGGACAAGAGGGCTTTGCCCACACTCCCATTTCAAGTAGCCCCCTAGTGAGCCCAAAGAAACGTTCTATACCTGCGTGCTGGCCATTGGACACAGCTCGAAGAAAAGTCTTCTATTTGCCCCATTCTTCCAGCCACGTGGCTGTCCTCAAGCTTTGCCTAACAGATCCTGGAGATGATCCTGTTTCCAGTGAGTTTAATGTTCACTCCCACTTGAAAAGAATACCTTCAAGTTGGAATGTTATAAACAGAAAGCCATGGTCTGTCTTCGTTGCTTCCTAAATGCAGTTTTCCTCAGAGACTTTTGAAGTCAGAATGATATAAACCATCAGGCTCACTTGACCAGAGCTGAGTGCTCCCACTGAACACCCATCCTGGGATAATCCTGTGGGAAGAGCGGGGGGGGGGGGGTTGATTGGCTCACGAGGAGGGTGCAGGACTTCTCAACAGGAGCACCTCCAGATCCTTGAGAGAAGGAGCAATGGCAGCAGAGGCTTAAAAGGTTCTGGTTCTGTTCAGAGCATTAAATCTCAACAGATTACAGCAGCCATCTTCAGAGATGCGCTAAATAAAGACTGACCTACCCATAAGCACATTTAAAGAAGTGAACTAAATTACTCCACTTCCGTGCATTCATTCAACAATTCTTTGGCTTTTTTTTTTTTTTTTTTGTATTTAAAGATTATTTTCTTTAGCATAGGAGAATTAAGTTTGGGATTATTTCATTTATCATTCAATGGAGTCAGGGTGCATCAATTCAAAACAGAAAATCTTGTTTTGTTGATGTGTACTTGTTACTTTCAACATAAGCGGTCACTCTTACAAGGAGTTTTCATGGAAATGCTAATGTGAGAGTCAACCCAAGCTATCTGGAAGGGAATTAAACTTTCAACAAGATTGTTCAACTCTGTTAGAACCTGTTAATGTAACAACACTTAGGGCTTTTCTTATAAATGTTAATTAGCAGTTTACATGGGAAAGGATGTATAAATATATCCCCAGGACTCCTCTGGACCATCAAGGACCACGATAAGGGAAATGATTCCACAATTCTTTTTTTTTTTTTTTTAATGTTCTATTTATTTCTAGGGGAGAGAGAGAGAGACAGCATGAGCAGGGGAGGGTCAGAGAGAGAGGGAGTCACAGACTCTGAAACAGGCTCCAGGCTCTGAGCTGGCAGTCAGCACAGATCCCAATGCGGGGCTCGAACCCACCAACCGCGAGATCATGACCTAAGTGAAAGTCGGACGCTTAACCGACTAAGCCACCCAGGCGCCCCTGATTCCACAATTCTTATTGTGGAATCAAAAAGTCCAAACCTGATCTCCTTCACAGCATTCAGTGAAGTCTTATTACATGAGCAAAATCTTCCTTCTCCCTCAAGACACCATTGGCCTATGAGACAAAGAACAGGTACAAGCTTCAACTGTCTCCTACTAGAGCCCTCTTAGACCCAGTGAGTGTACGTGGGGCATTTGTAGCTGATTTCAAGAGCTCCTGTTGGAGGTTGTGGTGATCCTACATCCCACTCTTGTTCAACCCAACTGACCTCGGATGCTTGGCCAATCTTTATATAGTGCTTTTTTTGTTTTTGTTTTTGTTTTTTGTGTATTTTGTTTTTTTGTGATTTTTTGTTTTTATCTTTTGTATTTTTTTGTTTTTTGCTTTATTGTTTTTTTTTTTTTTTTGTTATTGTCAAAGATGCCTGAAGAATGAAGGCTCAGTCTTCCAGACTACTTGCCATTCTTCTAGCTTCACTTTCCATTTCAGACTCTTGGCATAGATGGGTGGATGGTATGTTTTTCATTAGATTTCGAAAGTAAAATTAATACTCGAGTCTTTGGCTTTTATGATTGTAAAGCCCTTTTCTGAAGCCCTTAAGAAATCTTGGAGCTTTCTTTGGATCACAAAAGAGCTGAAGAAGAGCGTGTTTCCTTTCTTTGGTTTGCCTATTTATGTTCAAAAGAATGTAAAGACAGGACTTTTAACCAAGAAGAGATACAATTCTGTCTATTGGCTATCTCCCAATTTTGTCAACTGTCCACATGGCTTCTGGTGCCCTTTCAATCTGGTCTCCATGCCAAGGCTGGGTAATCTTTTCAAAATGCTGTCATGCCTAGCACCTAACGTTGTCCCTGGCTCAAAGCATGTTCCACAAAGATTTGGTGAAAAAAATGAATGAGGAAATGAATACTAGCTTTCAGGTAACCAATCTCTACTTATTTTTAAAGAGCTTTATTGTGTTATAATTCACATATCATGAAATTCACCCCTGTATAGGGCATAATGCAGTGTCTTTTACATGATTGTGCAATCATCACCAACATCAAATTTCAGAACATCTTCATCACCTCAAAATGAAACCCCAGAACTGATTGCAGTCCCCATTTCCCCCTCTGCTCAGCCCCTGAAAACTATTAATCTATCTTTTATCTTTATGGATGGGCCTGTTCTGGACATTTCTTTTAAACTGACCATATGATACATGGACTTTTGTGCCATACATCTTTCATTTAACATAATGTTTTCAAGGTTCATCCATTTTATAGCATGGATAAGTATTTCATTCTTTTTCGTTGGCGAATAATATTCCATTTTGTGGATATACACCACACTATTAATCCATTTATCAGTTCATGGAAATTTGAGCTATTTCTATTTTTTTGGCTATTAATTAGAATGCTGCTCTGAACATTTGTGCAAAGTTTTGTGTGGACATATATTCTCTTGGGAATACATATACCTGGGAGTAGAATTGCTAGGTCAATTGGTAACTCTGTTTAACATTTTGAGGAACTACTAAACTCAAAAATGGCTGCACTCTATTTTACAAACTCAGCAATATGTAAGGGTTCCAATTTCTTTATATCCTCACCAACATTTTTGTTTGTTTATTTGCTTGCTTGCTTACATGATTTTGTTTCTTTTTAAATTTTTTTTTTTTACCATTTGTAAGTGTACACAGTTCAATGGCATTCAGTACATCAACTAGTTGTACAATCATCACCACCATCGCTCTCCAGAACTTGTTTATCTCCCCACACTGAAATTCTATATTCATTAAATAAAACCTTCCCATTCCTCCTTCCCTCAGCCCCTAGAAACCACCATTCCACATTCTATCTCACCTAATGGAACCACCCAGAATTTGAGGGTTTGTGACTGGCTTACTTTACCTAGCATAATATCTTCAAGCTTCATCCATATTATAGTATGTGTCAGGACGTCCTTTTTAAGGGTGAATAATATTCCATTGTATGGCTGTGCCACATTCTGTTTATCCATTCAGCCATTGATGGACACTTGGGTTGCTTCTATCTTTTGGTGATTGTGAATGATGCTATGAACATGAGTGTACAAATACCTGTTTGAGTCCTGGTTTCAATTCTTCTATAAATATACCCAGAAGTGGATTTCCTGGACCATATTGTAATTCCATGTTTAATTTTTTCAGGGACAGACATACAGTTTTCCACTGCAGCTATGCCACTTGACATTCCCACCAGCAATGCATAAGTCTTCTAATTTTGCCACATCTTAAGCAATACTAGTTATTTTCTGTTTTGTAAAAGGATAACCATCTACATCAGTGTGAAGTGATATCTCATTATGGACCAACATTTGTATTGTCTTTTCTTATTTTAGCTATCCTAGGGGGTATAGGAAGTGGTTTATGATGGTTTTGATTTGATTTTCCTCTAATAATAATGTTGAACATCTTTTCATGTGCCATTGACCATTTATATATCTTCTTTGGAGAAATGTCTATTCTAATCATTTGCCCAGGTTTTCTTTTATTGTTTGTCTGTTTACTGTTGAGTTATAAGAATTCTTTGTATATTCTAAATACAAGTCCCTTATCTAATACATGAGTTGCTAATATTTTCTCACATGGGTGTCTTTTCATTTTCTTGATGGTGTCTTTTATGCACAAAAGGTTTTAATTTTGATGAAGATCTATTTATTTTTTTCCTTTGTTGCTTTTACTTTTAGTGTCATTTCTATGGAACTATTGCCTAATTCAAGGTCATGAAGATTTACTGTTATGTTTCTTTTAAGAGTTTTATAGCTTTTGCTCTTACATTTAGACTGATTCTTTTTCTAGTGAAATATAATTAACATAAGGGTGCTTGGGTGGCTCAGTCAGTTAAGCATCTGAATTTGGCTTACGTCATGATCTTGCAGTCCCTGACTTCAAGTCCCTTGTCGGGCCCTGTGCTGACGGCTGAGAGCTGGGAGCCTGTTTTGGATTCTATGTTTCCCTCTCTCTCTGCCCCTCCCCCACTTGTGCTCTGTCTCTCTCTCTCTGTCTCAAAAATAAATATTTTTTAAAAATTTAGAAATATAATTAACATATAACATTACATTAATTTAGGTATGTAACATAATGATTTGATATGTGTGTATACTGCAAAATGATTACCAGAATAAGTTCCATTAACATTTATCACTACTCACAGTTATAATTTTTTTTCTTATACTGAGTACTTCAAAGATCTACTCTCATAGCAACTTTCAAATATACAATGCAGTATTATTAACTATAGTCATGCCTATGATCTATTTTGAGTTAATTTTTATATATGGTATGCCTATACTTTTAAGAAATATTAGTCTAAAAATACATCAATCTTTATAAAAACAATTAAATATATTCATTACTCTGCAAAAGAGGGCTGTTGCTGCAGTGTTGGGCAGTTTCCTTAACCTAAGTCATTTTCTTATGAATTCTTTAAAAATATATAAGAATGTTCATATGGAAAAAGTGTTCTGGTCTTTAGCCATAGATACATTGTACTTATAAATTCAGACGATGTTTGAATATTTTGTTTACCCAATCACTTAGTAAACTTTTATGTCTAATGTGCACATGTAACTCTCCAAGAAGTGGATCGTCTTAAGGGGAAAACAGCACAGAAAGGTCAAGGAGAAGGGTAACTAGGAAAGGCCTTTGGGCCTTAGATCCTAAGTGCCGTGTGCGAATAAAACTCCAGCAGACTGGGAGGGTGGCAGTGAGGGCTATGAAATCACAGCTAAGGGGCTGTATGTTATGGAAAGGAGAGAAATAGGATAATTATTAAAAAGCACAAAAGAAGAACAAATTACCCAATATAAGGGAAAGCTCAGCAGGTGTGCCTTGAGACCAGATAACCAGTAAGGAGAGCCTGAAGGAGCCAAGGGAAGGAGGAACTGAGCCCAGCTCTCAGGGGCAAGCACAAAGGACAGCATTAATTAATTCATCAATGCAAGTGTCATTTAAATAAAGAAGTTCAAAACCTTCAGAACTTGAGCTCCATGTGCAGACAGACCCAGATTAAAACCTGGCTTTCCTTCTCAGTTGCTGTGCAACCTTGGGCGAGCTGTTTAACTCATCCATCCGTCCCTGGCCTCTTCCATAAAGTGGCATTAATAATAGACCCACCTCATCAGGTAGTTTGTGTGAGGATTACAGGAGCACTACCTATAAATCTCTTGGTAGTTATAAATTCTCATTAGCTTTAACAAAAATAAACCACATCCATACTACTGCAACCGAGAACTCATTTGGTCAAAATTGTGTTCCACCATAACCCTCTCCCTACTACTTCATCTGGACAAGTATCTGAGAAGCCCATATGGTTTGTATAAGAATTCTTCATGGCTCCTCTTCCTCATGTTATGTGGAGCTGAATCTCTTTCCCCTCCCATCCTCTGGTGTAACTGCGATGAAATTAGCACGGGATGACTTGGATATACTCCAGCCATACGAGATATGCAGCCCCGGGTGATCCGCCTAGAATGACAGATCCTGGATGACAACATCAGCGCACCATTTTGAAATCTCCAGCTCTGAGCTAGGTTAAGTGGCTAAAGCTCCAGATGACTGAATATCTCCATACAATATTTTCCTAATCTGCGTAATAAAAGGACAGAATGTTTCCATCTCTCTTGTGCAACCCAATTCACTCCGTGCAAAACACATTAACACTCCCCTCCCAGAGAATAATATTTTACTTCTGAGAGAGACAAAATTGTGAAAGAAAATGCTCCCGACACCCAGCGACATCGGTTTGCTTTTCAAGCCCTGTGACACGCAGACAGTGATGAGCCTCTTTCCGGTGACAACCAGACGTCAGCCTCACTCCTATACTCTAGTCTGTCCGGCAGTGCTGGGTTTTCCCCAGGAAACACAACTGTGACTGGTAGCTTGTTTTCCTCAGAATATTTTTCTTCTACACTTAAACCTTTTCCCTCTCATGAGCTTCCGTTTTTGTTTTCTTTACTGTATCCTGTTGTAATAAGAGGGTTTTGTTTTCATACCGATTTGGAAAACTTCCTTCCTGGCATTCAGATTCTCGCTTCAGATGTCAGACTGAGGGATAATGGTCCATTGCTAGCCCTGGGGTAGGGGATGACAGAGGAACAAGGAGAGCTGTAGTCTCCCCAGGCTGGTCAGGTTGACACGCTCCGTGTGGGAGAGGGGCCTAGTGTGCACCAACACTGCTGTACTGTTCACGCTCACGACACCGGCGCATTAACATGCAAGGCTGGCATTTTGAAAATTGTCAGTATCTTCAAATCCACGCACCCTTTGAAACGTCAATAGATTTTCTAAAGAACTTAGCCGCTCAGAACAAGGTTGGATTTATTGCAGATGCCAACTCTTGCGATCAAAATCTGCTCTTCCTGGCTTACAACCTACCTACAGTTTTCTGAAGCAGATTCCATTTAATAGCCTCCTTCTTGTGAAAAGCTGAAAATATACCATAAACAATGTTTTTAAGAATATCTGGGGGAAAGAGGGGAAAGCATATAAGTGAATGTAACTTGCCTGTAAGAGCGATTCGGAAAACGTTATTATCCTCCAGAGCCCCGTTTAACTAAAACCCTAATTTCCAAAACTTGCCTACATACCGACAAATAGTAGAATTCTAGTGGTTACAAAGATCTATGGCGGGGCTGTGGGGAGACGTATGGGTTTGCTTTGTCGAACTCCTTCATTTATTACTGAGGAGACAGAGCCCAAGGAGGTGAAAGGAGGGGCTGGAGGCAAGTTAGCAAGGAACTGAATTCAGCACCCAGCTCTCAACCCAGTGCTCATTTCATGTCACTTCCTTGCATCTTCTGAGGTGGGATCCAGGAAATAAAATATATGAGAAATTGTAATGTAATTTTTTTTTAGAGAGAGAGACTGTAGGTGAGAGGCAGAGAGAGAAAGAAAGAGAGAATCCCAAGCAGACTCCATGCCCAGGACAGAGCCCAACGCAGGGCTCGATCCCACAACCCTGGGATTATGACGTGAGCTGAAATCAAGAGTTGGACACTCAACCCATTGAGCCAACCAGCTGCCCCCATATAAATTATTTTAAAGTAGAAACTAGATTTTCTTTTTAACTTCTAGCTGTTTCCCCACCCTCCGTTTCCCTAGCTCAGTCTGGTTCTCTCAGATACCAGTGAAACTGACCACTATCTAGAATTGTATGATGTGGTATCTACCCTGGGCAATTGGCGCATCTCAGTGTTTTATCAAATGAACATCGACTGAACACCCATTACATGCAAAGGTAGCAAGTAGGTCCCAAATCCCTGCAAATTATATAGAAAAATAAAACAATCTCCCTGTCCTTATGAGGCTCACGAACTAGTACTGCAGACACACAGGTAAATAAACAATCCTCCGCCAGCGTACTGTCTTAAATGGATGCCCAACTTCCCCGTGGGGGGAGTGGGCAGAGAAGGCCAAGGAGGTAAGGGCATTCTGGGCAGAGGGTACTACACAGAGAGAATATAATTTGGCAGTTTGGGAGAATTGCTAGGTTTCTTATAGTAGCTGAAACCAGGCTTCTGAAACTAATATGCATGCAAATCACCTAGGGTTCTTGTTGAGATGCAGATTCTGGTTCTGCAGGTCAGGAGGGAGCTCTGAAATTCTGCACAGCTAGCAAACTCCCAGGTGATGTCAATGTACCCCATGGCCCCTACTTTGAGTAGCAAGTTGCTAAAGAAGAGATGATGATGGGGTCAGAAGCAGGAGCTGGTTAATAATGTGTTTTTGAAGGTCATGCTATAGAATTGGGATTCTCTCTAAAAAATAACAGGAGTTAATAGGTATGCTTGGATAACTTGAAACTGACATTGGCTTTCTAAGTTTATTGGAAGCTTTAAAGTCATTCCCACCAGACAGATTTCTTCTGGGCTGGGCATCACATGCATACCTTCGTGTAGAGCCTGTTGGCCTGGAAGGTAATGCTGATTCACCCATCTATCAGATTCCCTTGACTTTAAGCACTGGGAAGGCAGTTATGGCTTTTTCAGCTTTGAATCCTCAAACTGTATGCACCCCACACCTACCACTGTATCTAACCTATACGACCTTTTTCCATAAACCTTGGTCACATGATATATTCACTCTAGATTGGTGATTTTCAAATGTTAGCATGTGTCTAAATCACCTGGATGGCTTTTTAAGACAGATTGCTGGATCCCACACCCACGGTTTGTGATTCAGTATGTCTGGGATGGAGCTTGAGAATTACATGCTCACAGGTGATGCAGATGCCGGTGGTCTGGGGACCACATTTCTAGAACCACTGGTCTAGAAGAATCGCTGATTACTTCCTACCAAGTGGTGTTAACAAAAGAGATAAAGTAAGTGAATGACGAAAAGCATGCCCTAGAAGCTGTGGAATTGTGGGAAAATTAGTTAGCCTCTCCAGAGCTCAGAGGGCGCATCCGCGATGAAGATGATGATAGCACCCACCCCCTAGGGCCAATGGGAGGAGTCACGCTGAGCAAATGTATAGAAAACACTCAGGAATTGCAAATATGTATTAATTATTACTGCTAAAGGAGCTCAACTCATTTACTAATGGCACAGAGAGAAGAAAGCAGCTTCTTATTAAAGCCACAATGTGATTCGTTACAAGTAAATTTGGCAAATGTAAACTTACTGTCTAATCTTTTACATCTGTATGAATATCATAGCTCCTGCTGCATTTCTTTTATCCAGTTTTCACACGTTCTTCATCGGTGGAAACACTAGCTGACCTATGGGTTTGTTCAAAAGTTTTACACTTCCCACCGCTTGTGATGGCTGTAATAAAAAAGACAATGATAACAAATGTTGGAGAAACTGGAACGCTTGTATAGCGCTGGTGGAAATGTAAAATAGTGTCACCACTTGAAAAAGCAGTTTGGCAATTCCTGTTAAAGATGGAGTAGACGTCCAGGTATGCCCCCAAGAGAAGTGAAAATATGTGTCCTTACAAAAACTTTTACATGAATGTTCATAGCAGCCTGGCTTATAGCAGCCCGAATGTAGAAAGAACCCAAAGGTTTGTCAGTTGATGAGGAGCTAAAGAGAATGTATATATATCCATACGGTGGAACAGCCCTCAGCCATAAGAAGGCACGACTGATCCATGCTACAACACCGCTGAAACTTGAAAACATGTTGCTAAGTGGAAGATGTCTAACACGAAGATCACATGTTGCATACAACATATAAACTCCGTTTATACAAGATGTCCAAAATAGGCAAATCCATAATCCATGGGCCGATTCGTGGTCTTGCCATAGCAGGGGAAAGAAGGGAATAGAGAGTGACTGATATGGGTAGGGATTTCTTCTAGGGGTGATGAACACGTTCCGGAATTAGATAATTAGTGATAGATGTACAGTATTGTGAATATACTAAACCCCACTGAACTCTACACTTTAAAAGGTGAATTTCATAGTTTGTGAATTATATCACAATGTAAAAAAAAAAAATTAAGATCCTAGAATCCTGCTTGATGAGAATAACATTTTCATCTTAGGGTTGTACTATCTAATAAGGTAGCCACTAGCTACACGGGGCTCTTGCGCTCGTGAAGTATAATTAGTCCAAAGTGAGCTATGCTGTAAGTGGAAATCCAGGCTCGAATTCAAAGACTTAGTTTAAAAAGAAAAAAAAAAATAAGGAAGATGCCTAAGTATCTAATTACATTTTTTATAATGAAATGATACTATTGTGAATATATCTGGTTAAATAAAATATAATGTTAAAATTAACTTACCTACTTACTTTTCTTACCTTTTAAAATTTATTTAATGTACTTTCACTTTTTTAGATGTGGCTGCTAGGAAATTTTAAATTCTGTATGTGGTTCACATTATCTTTCTACTAGCCAGCTCTACCTTCAAGTTCACCCACAGCAGGTTGGTGTCTTCCCAGAGGCACGGGAAAGTGTTTGCATCTGGAGGTTAGTGAATCTGAAGCTGGTCTTTTTCCTTTACATAAAGGGCTTTGTCCCAGGGACTTGATTAGCTCTGTTTCATTAGCATGACTCAACACATGTAAACAGGGCAATTCAATGGATATTTCCAGTTTTTGTTCTTTGAGTAGAAGGCCACCTGCAAAAACAGAGCCTTGTTATCTCAAAGAACAAGGTTCTGGGCCATTATTATTTTAGAAAGTACTTTTTGTGTCTCTTGCTAATGAACTACCCAGCAAGTCATCTGAAAAAGGAATTTTTTAAGGCATCATTTCTTTCCTGCTTTCTTCCAAGACTCAAGTTTTGTGTCAAAATATTCTTAGCCTTGATGTGCATTTCTAGATATAAGTGAAAACAGATCATAGGAATTCTCCTAGAAGGGAAATTGTTTTTAAATGAACTGAACACGAGAATTTATTTGGTAGGCGCAGTAGCTAAGAGCAAATTATTTAACTAGTGGAGGACTAATTGTCTATCATTAAGGAAGTTAAGTAAGCTGATCGCTTTTTAAAAATCATAATATCTTTTTATGATGAAAATAATGTGTGTTATTTTGAAAATTTTCAAAACCACCAAAAAACAGAAGTAAATAACCAGCACTCCTAATCTCACAGCCAGAGATAATCATTGTTTATACATACATGTCTGTCCCTCCATTGGAAAAAAAAAATGGTCTTAAGAAGCCAAAATTATTCTATATAGAGAGTGCTGGCACAAATGATGTTGTTGACTATTGGATAACAAATGATAGAACGTTTATTTTTCAACCAATCAAAAACAATTCTATTGGCACGCTGAATTTTCAGAAGAAAAATCCAGTTTGTATAGGGTTGGTATATAACATCCCTGTGTTACAATTTAGTGGCTGGGCTGAATGTAAGTAAGCCTTTGATCTTTACTTCAATAAAACAAGAGTGATATTTACACTGCACATGTAGAAGATGTGGGTGGATATATCTCAGTACATCTTTTCCCCTATTCTCCAACAAGGCTGTAGACAAGTATTTACTGCTTTCCTATAGGTTCATGTGAGTGATGTAGTGTCCACGGCATGAGGCAGAAGGAGAGATTATTCACTGGAGTTTTTATGGAGCCACATTCAAGTGTTTCCCCAGCTGTGTTTACAGCTTTGGGTTTCTAAGCCTCTTGAGAAGCAATCAGTTTTGATTATCTTAAATCCCAAAGTAAATTTTCCTTTTTGGAGATTATTCTAGTTGCTAACACAGGTTAGTCTAGCCTAGTAAACCATCTTTTAGTGCCGTGACATCCAAAAAGAAGGCTGTGGTTTTGCTTCGAAGAGAAAGGACGATTTGAAATATGACTCAGATTCTTTCTCATAAGAGGTGAGGTCTCAGAACTCCTTTGCTTTTTTTTTTTTTAAATCTTGTCCTACTCTTTGGTCATTTCATTGAATGACTCTGGTCTCTTTAAAATAGTGTTAAGGACTTTTAGAGCCAAGATTCTTATATGATGTCATTTTTTATTAATTCACAGTTTCATAACTTTCTGTGTACCAGCACAGACGCATATCATGCTCTCAGTAATACTTGTTTCTTGACTAACGGAAAGTACAAATGATATCTAAAAGTTTTGGAGATTGTAACTTACAGGTGATTCCTTGTTAGGTAACTTTTACCAATGACCATGTTTAAAGGTCCTTAGTTTAAACTGTAACTAAATATTCCTTAGCTATAACCATACAATTAGCTAGATTAAGAGCCAGAGCGTTTGCTAAGAGCAAAGGCTCTGCCTTTTAACTGACAGCTTGGACAGAGTAAATAACAACTCTGTGCCTCAGTTTCCTTATGGACGCGATAAATAACTAAATTAGTTAATTTAGAGTAGACCTAAGATCCAGTGTATGCCTTTACAGTCTGGTCTGCTGGGAACTGTTTTAAGTGGGTAGTACTTGGGAATTACCTGTGTCCATGTAGGAAATATGTTTTCTGAGATTTCTCGGGGGAAAAAAAATAGAAAAGGAATGTCCTTATACACAGAACACAAGAAAAGAGAAAGGATAGATACTGAATTAAGATGTCCAAACCTTGGGGCGCCTGGGTGGCTCGGTTGGCTAAGCGTCCGACTTCGGCTCAGGTGGTGATCCCATGGTTCATGGGTTCGAGCCCCGCGTCGGGCTCTGTGCTGACAGCTAGCTCAGAGCCTGGAGACTGTTTCGGATTCTGTGTCTCCTTCTCTCTTGACCCTCCCCTGCTCATGCTGTCTCTCTCTCAGAAATAAATAAAACGTTAAAAAAAAGTAAAAAAAAAAATGTCGAAGCCTCTATATTAGTAAACTATTACGATGGGATGAACCACTTCCTAACCCAGTGACGAAACCAACCACCATTTGTTATTTGTCATAGTTCTGGGGGTTGGCTGAGCTATTTCTCTGCAGGTTCTATCTGAGATCAATCTGCCTGTTGCTGAAAGGTCCAAGACAGTCTTGCTTATGTGTCTGGGAGTTGGTGCTGGCTAAAGACAAGAGGAGATTTTCTTCCCGAGGTCTCTTGTTCACCAGCAGGTTGCCCTGAGCTTCTTTACAGCATGGCCGCCTCAGCGTTCCAAGAGAAAAAGCTGCAGAGCCTCTCAGTGCCTAGGCTCTGGAATGCCCACAGAGTCCTGGGCCAGTCCGGGCAGGTTCCCAGCTGTGGACAAACGTTTCCCTGCTTCAGTTCACTACTGTTGCATTAAAAAAAAAAAAAAAAATGAATAGCTTAGGGGGCCTGGATGGCTCAGTTGGTTGAGCGTCCAACTCTTGATTTCAGCTCAGGTCATGATTCCAGGGTCATGGGATTGAGCCCCACATGGGGCTCCATGCTGAGTGTGGAGCCTACTTAAGATTCTCTCTCTCTCTCTCTCTCTCTCTCTCTGTGCGTGTGTGTGTGTGTGTGTGCTCCCTGCCCTTCTCTTGCACTCCAGCTCTCACTCTAAGAAATGAATAGCTTAAAACAATGATTTTTAAATTTCTCCATAATCCATTGAAGTCCACCATCACACTAATCTCCCGCAGCCTATTTACCACTCTCTAAATGGTGGCATTTTCTCTGTAGAGGTATCTTTAACCTTCCTCTTTTTTTCTGCAATTAATCAGTTTGAAGGTCATGACACAACTAGGGTCCGTGATTTGAGGAATAAGGAAAACTACATTTTCTGTCTCACTCTCAGAGTTCAAAAGCAGATGAATGAATTTAGGAAGGGCTCCAAAAGTCATCTTGGGATAAGATGAAGAGAGTACATGTTTTAGGAAAGAAAAGGAGCCAGATTCTGAGGCGGGGCCACACCCCTCAAGTCTTCCCTGCACCTGGAGCTTCCTTTGAAGTGAAGGAAATTGCTCCACCACAAGGAGGCTGAAGGAGGCAGGCAGATGTGAGCATGGAATGTAAGACCAGTAAACATTCTATAAACACAAGGAGGAAAGGGACTCATGAGCAGTAAACAGTGTGGGCTGACTAAAGCTATGTCGAGTTAGTTTTCTTCTTATATTTTACTTCATACTGGATCCTCAGGAAGTTCACAATGTAGACAAGGCTATAAATCCAATGTAGACAAGGCTATAATTCCAAGATGTATGACCTAAAGAATTGGTCATTTCCCCAGGTACCCGCAGTGGATCCCTTCACCTTCTGCCTGGAATTGTGTGATCCTCTTTACTTAGAAAGGTAACCTGGCAGTCAAGAAAGGAAGTATGGACAAGAGGAATAGAGGTAGAAACAGCAAAAGATATTCATTTCCAGAAAGAGGTTGGAGACTTTCTCAGTGCTATTTCTGAGATGAAATACTATGTCATCGCAGAGAAGTCTTCGAATTAAACATGGGAATCCCAGAATAAAAAAATCTGTCCTGGAGAATGTGTTGGTGCAGTGGTACAAATGGAATAGCAAATCTGTATTTGGCTGGGTGAGTTCTTTATATCTGAACAGCACACATTCATACATTTTCATGAACACATGTATGCGACTCAGTTCAAGCATAGGTGCAAGTGTGTGGTCATGTGTGGGTGGTCTTTTTGTTTGTTTTCTCCTTTTTGGCTTGGTGCTTCCTTTTCTCTTCCACACATGGCAATTCCCAACCCACCCACCTACCCAGATAACCCATAAAAATAGTCTAATATGTATCTTTCCTATTTTACCAATGGCTGTGCAATCTTATACATATGTACACACGCATACACACACAAGTGCTTTCTGATCATTGTTGGTTTTATAAAAATAAAAACCATATTACACACTTTTTATCTGCATTATGCTTTACTCAGTCAACAACATGCTCTGAAATTCTTCCTGTCAACCAGCACAGCTCTGAATCATTCTTTGCAATGGCTATATTATTCCATCTTATGGACATTCCATAGTTTAGTCAACCATTCCCCTGGTGCTGGAAACACACAAATAATTTGCAATAAACAAACAAACAAATTTTAAACACCTAAAATAACCCCTCACTTGCCAAAAAAAACCCCCCACCTTTCTATGAATCCTTTAGTTCTGGTGGTCTCATTTCTGTTGGAGAGGTTCCCAGGAAAACAACTGTTGGCTTGAAGAATATATGATATTTTAAATTTTAATACATCCCACCATACCACTTCCCCAGGAGACTGTAATATTTTTCATTCCATTCACACTGCATAAAATGCTCTCTTTGCTACAGCACCACCAATGGATAAGCATTATAGATCTTTTACATTTTAGATAATCTGATATCTCATTGTTAGTTTAATTTGCATTCCCTTCACTTGAGGTGAATTTGAGAATATTTCTGTGTTTCTTGGCATTCGGATTTGCTTTTCTGCGTATAACCCGTTCATATTCTTTACCCATTTTCCTACCGGTTTGTTCTCTCCTCTCTTGTCAAATTATATCTTTGTATATTATAAAAATTAAGTATATTATCTGTATTATATATATTTCTGCAAATCTGTTATGGTCAATGATATTTTTAGGATACTTTTGCCTTAAAAAACATAATTTTTACAGGTAAATATATCTGTCTTTTCTCTCATACCTTTTGACTTCTGTTTTTAGCAGAAAAGTTTTCTGGCACAATATAGTACATGTTACCTACTAGATTTTCTTGCAAGAGTCTTGCTTTATCTTTATATTTTCCATTCATATATTTGTACTATATCCTTGGATGTGTCATAAATTTGGATCCAATAAGGTTCTGACTTTAATGGCTTTACAGAGGGTTCGAATAACTGGTGATGAAGTCCCCTGCCCCACCCCTGTCTTTCTGAAATTACTTGTCTTGCCTTTGGTCTTTATTTTCCTCTAGACACTTTAGGATCACTTTATCTAATTGCCAAAAACAAACAAACAAAATACCCAAAAGTTGTTGAAATTTAGGGGAATTTTTATGGCATTGAGTCTTCTCATCCAAGAATTCGGTACATCTTTCCATTTCTTCATTTCTCCTTGTACATATTTTAGTATGACCTTGTTGTTTATTTCCTTTTTTGTTATATCTATTTCTAAGTATTTCACAGGGGTTTCTTTTTCACTGTTTTAAATGGATTTCTTCCATCCCAATTCTTATTGCCAGAGTAAAGAAAAGCTACAGATTTTTTTTTTGCATATTTTTAAATCCATCTTCTTTACCAAATTCTCTTTTAATTCTAGGAGATTTTTAATAGGTTCCTTTGGGTTTTCTAGGTTTACAGTCATGTCATCTGCAACAAACAGATCATTTTTCCTCTTCCAATGTTTTTTCCAGTTTTAAAATTTGTTGCCATAAAGTTTCATATTCTATTCTCTTTTAATACTTTCAGTCACTTTAATCTGTTCTACTTCTTGATCTTTCATAATTTTGCTTTTTCTTCTTTTTAAAAATAAAAACTTGTTTAGCAAGTATATATATATTTAATATAACAAAATGTCAAATTTATTTACATATTCTACTACTTTTCTCTGCCCATTTCATTTATTTAAGATTTTAACTTTATTAATCACTCTATTGTTTTGTTTCTTTTTTTGATAATTTATTTTTTTCTATCTTTTTAATTTTTATTTTAGAGACAGAGAGAGCATGAGTGGGGAAGAGGGGCAGAGGAGAGAGAGAGAATCCCAAGCAGGCTCCACACTGTCAGCACAGAGCCTGACCAGGGGCTCGATTCCTTGACCCTGGGATCATGACCTAAGCTGAAATCAAACCCAACCAACTGAGCCACCCAGAAAGCTCTTTTCTTTTGCTAATTTAATAGAATGTGGTTTTAGTTTCTTTATCTCTCATCTTCATGATTTCACAAAGACAGATTTTGAGTATAACATTTTTTCATACAACCTTTGTAGTGTCTTACAGTATATTATAAAGTTCTCTTTCTTTGTAGCTTTCAAGATGATCAGAGATTTCTCTTTTGATTTCTTCTTTGAGCCAAATTATTTTCAAAGCATTTCTTAAGCTTCAAGTAGTCAAACTTCTTGGTCATTTTAAAATATTTTTTTCTGATTTAGTTAATTAGGATCAGATCCCATAACCTATAACATCTTTACTCTTTAAATTTGCTGAAGTTTTCTTTGTAGCCAGGTATAAATGTTTATAAATCTTCTACAAACATGTGAATGTGAAAATTCTCTTTATCAGGAATATAAGGTTTCGTCCAATGATGGTGTTGGGAGGCAGCGTGGCATAGAGATTAAAAGCAACAAGTTCAGAGAAAAATATGTCTACTTCCAAATCTTTACATCACATATGACCTTGAGCACATCTGTAAGAGGTGAATGATAATAGTGTCTACCTCATAAAGTTCTTATGAGGATTATATTATTTAATATTTGTAAAGTGTTTAAAATAGAAATTAGCACATAGCAAATGCCATATAATTAGCTGCTATATTAATAAAAATAATCAGACAATTCATCTATGTCCTTATTGCTTTCTTTCTGCAGAACTGTCCAATACAGTCCAAAGAGATCTTCCAAGTTAATATAAGGTTTTTTTGGGTTTTTGGAGGTGGATTGAGGGTTAAAACATTATTCTGGTGATCTTTTCTTTTTAATTAAATTCTAAAATGTAATACTTCTTTAGTCTTTTATAAAAACTGTATCTTTTCAATGCTCATCTTATTTTCTTGGATTTTTCTTATCTTTACTACTAATTGCTTTCTTTTTTTTTTTTTTTTTTTTTTACACTTGACCATACGTAAGTTAAAAGTTTTTGCTCTTTCAGGGTACCTGGTGGCTCAGTTGGTTAAGCATCCTGCTCTGTGTTTGGGCTCAGGCCATGATCTCATGGTTTCATGATTTCAAGCCCCATGTCACGCTCTCCAGTGGCAGCTCAAAGCCTGCTTGGGATATTCTCTCCCTTCCTCTTTCTCTGTCTCTCCTCAACTTGTACTGTCTCTGTCTCTCTCAAAATAAACTTAAATTTTTTTTTGCCCTTTCATAAACTTAATTCCATTCTCATTCTTCCTTAAAAAGTTGTCTTTCCCAGCCTAAGTGTCCATCAACAGACGAATGGATCAAGAAGATGTGGTTTATCTATACCATGGAATACTACATGGCAATGAGAAACAATGAAATCTGGCCATGTGTAGCAACATGGATGGACCTTGAGGGTGTTATGCTGAGCGAA